>NW_015169172.1:1890818-1914004 GCF_001447785.1 Gekko japonicus
TTCTGGTCACCACACCTTAGAAAGGATATTATAGCTTTGGGAAAAGTGCAGAAAAGGGCAACTCGAATGATAAAAGGGTTGGAACACTTTCCCTATGAGGAACGGTTAAGGCGCTTAGGGCTCTTTAGCTTGGAGAAACGACGACTGAGGGGTGACATGATTGAGGTTTATAAGATTATGCATGGGAAAGAGCAGGTAGAGAAAGAGGTACTTTTCTCCCTTTCTCACAATACAAGAACTCGTGGGCACTCCATGAAATTGCTGAGCTGTCGGGTTAGAACGGATAAAAGGAAGTACTTCTTCACCCAAAGAGTGATTAACACTTGGAATTCACTGCCACAGGAAGTGGTGGCAGCTACAAGCATGGACGGCTTCAAAAGGGAATTAGATAAGCATATGGAGCAGAGGTCCATCAGTGGCTATTAGCCACAAGGTATGGATAGGGACTCTGGGGCAAGTGATGCTCTGTCATCTTGGTGCTTGGGGGGGGGGGTCAACAGTGGGAGGGCTTCTAATGTCCTGGCCCCACTGGTGGACCTCCTGATGGCACTGGTATTTCTGGCCACTGTGGGATACAGAGTGTTGGACTGGATGGGCCTTTGGCCTGATCCAACATTGGCATCTCTTATGTTCTTATGTTCTTATGTTCTTACCTAGGACATACACATCTGCCAGACTGTCTCTCCTGGTATATCCCAATGCACCAACTGTGGTCTTATTTATTTATTTATATCCCACCCTCCCCGCCAAGGCAGGCTCAGGGCGGCTTACATACAGATATAAAACAATTAAAACAAGCTTCTAGTTGTTTCCCCTCTTAAGGTGGCCTACTCAACATTTGCTTGTGCCTGCTTCTTTTCTGTAGTGGCCTCCACCTTGTGGAACAAGCTTCCCAAGGAGGGTCTATGTCACTGAAAGTCCTTAAGATTTTAAGCTGCAGATGAACCCTTGAACCATATTTTTGTTTTTAATTTTTGGGACTATAAACTTCCTTGAGCCACAAGGGAAAGATGGGGTATAAATATTATTATAACAAAATTTAAAAACTATGTGGTACTATGAACCACACTGATACCTGTAGATGGTCTCTTCACACATTATGAAGTATCCAGGCTTGGTCCAGAGTCATGTTCCCCACTACACCAGTGTCTCATGTAACAATCACATATGGTTTGCAGTTTCTCCTCAGTTCCTATGCATGTCATTCCCAATTTGGATTGTGAGTCTGGCACATGTGGAAAAGGGTCTTCAGCATTCACCCCATGTCATTTCCCGACCTCCAGTGGTCCTAGGATTTTATCAGATCAGGAAAATGGTGTGTGTGCGTGTGTGTGTGAGGGGGGTAAATCCTCTTCTCCACATATGACACAGTCAGGATCCAAATCAGGTCCTGCACACATGGGAATGAAGGAGAATCTGTTACCTGAGACATGAGGCCCTTGGACCCAACCCATGTATGCACATTTTTCACTTGTTGAGCAGGTCTTGATCTTGCATGCTTATCTAGCAGGTTCTATTTTGCATGACTAGGAGATCCTATGTTCAAATAAATGTAAACTGTTTCAGTTTGAATATTACCTTAAATGTGTGGTGAGGGGAGTGGGGAATAAATATACACCCTCAATTTCATCACACACAGAGATGAGGAGAAGTAATGCCCAAAGTGACCCACAACATAACCTGAACCTGTCAGGCATGAGAAGTAAACATTTATGTACAGGGTTCTTTGTAATACACCATGTAGTGATTCCTGCAATTAGAAGCCCCCTCCTCCCGAATATGGTCAGATGTATTAAACACACAGAAGTTTGGTCTGCTAAAGTTACCTGGAGCATTCTGATCACACTGCTCTTCTGCACTTGAGGATAATCTTCAAGTAGCCACTTGGGTGTCACTGAAACGAGCACGGTGCTAATCCTTTAAAATACAACGTTAACAATATTTGTCAATTATTGATCATGATTTGAATTCATGATTGGGCAAAATACTTCTTGCTTTTCAAGGCAGACTAAGGGCAGAATGACATGTGATGGGTACAGGCCCTTGTCTTCAGACACAGGTCACTTACAAAATGTGTAAAGCAGATGTGGGACTGGAGGGATCTTTAGCGGATCAATGGCAGGTGGGGGAGGGATCCAAGCTGTTTCTCCAGTCAGCACTCCCTCACTGCATAGCACTCCACTCTTCAGATAATTTTCTGCCAGCTGAATTAATTTCTAGTTCTGCTCACTACTCTCCCACCTCAGATTGCTTCACATCCTACTTTCCCACAACTGAAGTTATGAGTCAGCCACCATGTCATGTAGCTCTACTTTGTTTCAGCCTAACATCATTCAGAAATCAAAGCTAAGGGCTACTGTATCACCAATCCTAAACAAGTTTCTTGGTGAAATAAATCTTATTCAAATAATTTATATCCATGAGAAGGGAAAGGAGCATTCGAAGTTTCACTAGCTGAGGTGGTACAATCTTCTGAAGCTTTCATTTCATTTTTGATATGGGGGAACTGCTGAAAATATTGCCATATGAAAACCACACCTGTGGCAACTCCACCCCCAGATCATAAGAACTTAAGAGAACATAAAAGAAGCCAATGCTGGATCAGGCCAATAGCCCATCCAGTCCCACACTCTGTCACACAGTGGCCAAAAATAGCAGGCACCATCAGGAGGTCCATCAGTGGGGCCAGGATACTAGAAGCCCTCCCATTGTTGCCCCCCCAGCACCAAGAATACAGAGCATCACTTGCCCCAGAAAATTTCTATCTATACCTTGTGACTAATAGCCACTGATAGACCTCTGCTCCATATGTTTATCCAATTCCCTCTTTAAGCCGTCCATGCTTGTGGCTGCCACCATCTCCTATATAAGAACATAGGTTCTGATGTTCTTAAGAACATAAGATCCTCAGTTCAGCATTTTGACAGAACAGGAAATGGCCAGAAGCTACTGTCAACAGATCTCTGTCAAACTCCCTTGAGATGGAATGAACACTTTTGGTCAAAATGGCCACACGATTGATTATGTCAGAGGCTGTTTGTAACAGGATGACACATAAGTCAGGCTAGACAACATCTTTACTTAAATCCACGTGGTAACAATTTGGCCTACTCATACAATTCCATAGAAATCATAGAAATACCATTAATATCTAACAGGAAGGCTATGGAGCGGAAACTTGCATTATAAAATGACCTGGCAACATGAGGCAGGAGAATCCTCCTTGCCTGTTTTCAGATAACCCATTCTGGGAGTACTTGTTTGCATTTGTGCCTGCATGAGTTTGAGCTGGAAAAACAGAAAACTCTTTGGGATTTCAAGGGCTGATGTCGTTTGGTGTATAGTACTGCTGACTGTGTGCTTGCTTCTGTACCCCTGTGATACTCAAATTTAATCTTTAAATCGCTTCAATAGAAATGATTATCATCTTGCTCCATTGGGGGGAAATATACATGCAAACAATTACTGTCCATACATTCCTAAGGGTTGAAAAGCTTGAGCCAAGGCTAGGGAAGAAACCCCAGTCTGTACCTTTTCCTGAATGACTTCTTCGAGATCAAAGCCAAAAGAAAGAAAGATAAGAAGGCCACTCCAATGCCAATCCCCAATAGAACGCCAACATCATCATCATCTGTAAAAAAAAGTGGGGTTGGTGGGAGACTAGTCAGCAGCTTGTACCATAGCACCATTTTACACTACATTGTTATGTGGTTCCTGAATGGCTAGTGAGAAAGGGAAGCCTACAAATGCTTTCATAAAGCTAATATATAAATATTCAGGGTACCTGAACAAAAAGTTTTTACCTATATCATTTTCCATGAGTGCTTCAGGGGTAGTTTGTAAAACATTACAGATAATACAACACAGGATTTCATTTTGTATGTGCTTGGGTTTAAAATAACTTATCACATATGAAAATTGGAGATGTGATCTGTATGGTCCACACGCACCTCCATTCACACATAACCATATCTGAGGGGCAGGCTAAGTCTATAAGAGGGGATTTTCAAACTGTTCACAAACCCTGAACTTTGTATAGCAAAAGAACTGGTACGGGATAGAAATAAGCAGAAACTTCAGCTGATCCAAAATGTTGTGGCCAAGCTATGGTCAGGGGCAGGATACAGGGATCTCATTGCCCCTGTGCTAAAAGATCTACATTGGCTGCTCATTTGTCTCTGGGCACAATTCAAAGTGCTGGTAAACCCTAAGTGGCTTGGGATCAGGGAACTTGAAAGATTGCCTTCTATATTTTCCAGCCTGCAGACCATAACCTTGTTATCAATATCAGTTAATCTTTGCTTCAAACTACTTCTCCCTGAGCAGATGTCATCACTTTGCTTACCTTGTGTAACTGTCAGTCCTGTTCCAGTGGCTTACACAATTTACCCTTGAAAGACTCATGATGGGATCTACAGCCAATCTCTCTGTCTCAATCACTCCTTCCTAAGTAATCGTCCTCTTAAGTAGAATTGCCAGTTTAATTTCCCTCCACATATCTGAGGGAGTGAGCTGTGACTCAGAGAAGTCATTTTGAAATCAATGTTATTAACTTTTGTTTTATTTTTCAAATGAAGTTCCCAGTTTGTCTTCATATAGCACGTAAATGGCTTTGTAATCATGATCCAGTTGGAATCCTTATGACACCTCTGTGTAGTAGGTCAGTATTTTTATCTCCATATTACAGATGGGAAGGGGGTCTAAGGCTTATACTGTCAGGCACGGCCTACCAAACTCAATAGGTGGGCAAGTTAATGGCAGGAGGGGAGGTTCAAGTCCAATATTTCTGGATTCATACCTCAGGCTTCCATTGACTGTTTACCAAATGTGTAATCCAAAATTAATCTCAAATTTTGTTTATGTATCAGTTACTATGTTTTATCCCTGCTCTCAGCATTTTAAGGAATGTGTGTTCTATATGGCATTAGAGACACATGCTATCAGAGACTGGTTTTTATATTTTCAGTTGGAGGTTCCCATTCTCTCTTCTTCCCCCAGGTGCAACCTTATACTGGCACCAACAAGGACCATTTTATCTATTGAAATCTGCCTGACATTCTACAGAGGATGCAGACAAGATCAGGGCCTGAAACATCTTCCTCACCCCACCCCCTTTTTAAACATTGGGGGTGATTTCCCACAAGTGCTGCTCCGCGCTCACTCTTCTCTTTGGCCCGATGGTACGTGTCAATTTCACACAAGCTGCTGCATGACCGCATTTTGCCCCCAGCTTCGTGCGATTTTCCCCGCGTCTACTCAATCCTGTTTTTTGAGGATTGAGTAGACGTGGGGAAAATCGCACGAAGCTGTGGGGCAAAATGCGGCCACGCAGCAGCTTGTGTGAAATTGACATGTACCATCGGGGCAAAAGGGAGGAGTGCGCGCGGAGCAGCGCTTGTGGGAAATCACCCCCAGTTTGATGATAAGTTCTGGAGAACTCAAAAGCTTGGGCAAAGTTTTGTGTTGTTGTTGTCCTAATAAAAGGTATTACACATCTTTTGATTTTGAAGTCAAAGCTATGGTGTTGGTAGGATAGCCCAATGTGTAACACTGAGATTCTTCTGCCTTTTAAAATATTGTGCAGCCTAACAGATTCTACAGCTAAGGCATGAATTGTTCAACTGCAGCTTCTCTGAATCAGTTTTTGAGAATCTAGGCAGGGGAGGGTTCTTTCCTGCACTGTGTTTCTCAGAATTATTAGCCTCTATGTTTTAACTGTTACTTAACTAAGCACTGGGACCTGTTTACACCCTTAAAATATAGTTTTCTTTTTGCTTCTTCATTTGTAGGCTGGAACTTTATTACAGTAAAGGGGCAAAGTGGTAAACATAACAAGAACATAAAATTGAATCCAGTATCTTGTTTCCAACAATGTCCAGCAAAATGCTTCCAGGAAGCAAACACATAGAGCATCAAACTGACAGCTCTCTGCCAATGGTTGGTTCTCATTGGGATTGGATTGCACTGGATCCTACCACTGCACTGGTTTCCACCCAAGGACAGGATCATGTGGTTTCCCCTCTAGCGATCCAGCTATTCATTCAGTGCATCAGTGCACCACCAGCAGGGCTTCCACAGGGAAGATTTCCCTTGCTGTTTCCCTACCCCAATCCCCCAGCAGTAGCCATCCCCCCCTCCCCCCAGGCCACTGGAACTTTTCCAATATATATAATGTTACATTGATATAACAATGTTCAATTGCCAATTAAATACATGCACACACAATTTCTCAAATGCGCCCCCCCCATCTAAATTGGCAGATCAGGGCCACACTGACCCAAAATGAGTTGTATGATGTGTATTGTGTTTAATGAATTTGTTTTTAATGTGTTTTAACTTTTAATGGAAGCTGCCCTGAGCTTGCCTTGGTGGGGAGGGTGGGATACAAATTGAAATAAATAATTTTCTACAGAATTGGGGGACCCTCTAGGTTTGCAGAAAAATCTAAAATGTTATAAAATGCACTTGTGGGGGTAAATCCCCCCAAATTAAATAAAGCATTCTCTGTACATGGGCAGATAATGCATGTACCATTGAGGGGACTGGTGGTGGCTGCTGCTGCAGTGGAGAAGCCTGGGAGCTCAATGGCTGCTGCAGCAATGGATCCTGGAGCCATGCCAGACAAGCTGCCGAAAGCAGTGATGTGAGGAGAAAGCCTTGGCAGGCCACCCAGAGCTGTGCTGGGTGAGCCGCCAAAAGAGACATGTGGGGGGTGGTTTGTGGAGGAAGCAGTGCTGGGCAAACTGCGGGAAGCAACGATGTATGTGGGGAAGCCCGTTTGGGCCCATCCGGAGATGTGCTGGGTGATCCTCTAAGACCGGTGATGTGTGTGTGGGAACCTCGGTGGACCCTCCTTGAGCTGTGCTGGACAAGCTGCTGAAAGCGGTGGTGTGGGGGGAACCCTTGGTAGGCCTGCCTGGAGCTGCACTGGACAAGCCGCTGAGTGCGGTTATGTGGGGAGGGGTTGAAAGAATCTGTATTGGACCCTGCAGTGATGGTGATGGGGGGGGCTACTGGGGTGGGGAGCAGAAAGGGAGAGTGATGGAGTAGGGGAGAGAAAGAGAGTGATGACGTGGGGAGGCAGACACAGAGAGAAAGAGAGTGATGGGTAGAGGGGAGATACAGAGGCACTGGGGGAAAGTGTAAGAGAAGAGGTGGCAGGATAGAGAAAGAGTGAGAGGCAGAGAAGTAGGGGGAGAGGGGAGGACACAAAGGTGCAAGGAATCCCCCCTCCCCTCAAGGGTCCCCACTTGTGTGTATGTGTGTGTGTAAAATTGGCAATTGAATATTATTATATCAATGTAACTATAACAATACATGTAACAAGCTCTCTGAATTCCCAGATTTCATTTAAAATTATTTTCTAGTACTTTCAATTGCAGATTTATGCCTTTCACCTTAAATTTCCACAATGGAAAGGGGCTAGAGACTTTATTTCTTTAAAATAAATGCTAGGAATGTAGGGGCTCAGTTCCACGTGTTCTAGGGTTATATCAGTATAATGACATTCAACTAGGGTTATCATTTGCCTGCTGGGGGCAGGATATGTCCCACCACCAGCAGGCTCTTCTTCCCACTGCTCATCTGGGTGCTGAGAGAAAAATAGAGGGGGTGGGGAACAGTCAGCATCCTGATGCACTGACATCACTTCCAGCATGGCTTCAAGCGATGGACGTGTGTCTCTAGCAGTGCTCTAACATTTGGCCCAAACTGCTAGAACATCACCAGTGATGCGCTGATGTCAATTCTGGTTGTGCTGGAAGTGACGTCAGTGCATCACTGGCTAAATCATTGTATCACCAGTGAGGCGCCCACCCTGGCATGGCGAGTTTCCCTCCAGTTGACAACCTCTTGCTGGCAACCCTAAATTCAACTGCTGTGTTTTAAAGAGATATATACGTGTGAGGATAAGAGAATGAAGTAGACCACTGTGGGGCCCCGTTGGGGAAAAAGGCAAGTTATAAATGAAATAAATAAATATACAATTGGATGTATTCTAGTTTATTGGAATCTATGCCTGCTTTGGTAAACCTGCCCAGAATGATAGGAGCAACCTGTGTCCAGCAACCTGTGGCAAACTTCAGAATGTTAGTAAGACATAGTATACAATTCTTTCTCTCTCATTTCCATCAGTTCCAGTTGGCAGAGGGAAAGGTAAATCAAAGAGGAAGTTTATTCTTAGCACATATATTAGCACAAAGTGTAGATGAACTAAAATGTTTGGACATGTATGGTCATATTTTGGAGCCTTTCTCGTTTTCGATATGGCTGTAAGCTCTAGGTAGACAGCCACCTAACACCCAAGTACCTAAGTAACTACCAAACTACTTACCACCCTCTGGGTGAGGCAGCCATTGTACTGACAATTTTTTAAAAATCTACCAAACGAATTGAATACAGTTCTGGATTCCTCCACAATGTGACTGATCTAAAGCTAGATCTGTGAAAATACCCTAAACTTTCATTTCCCTAGAATAACGTCAGTGGATGTGGTTTACAGTTCCTAACACTTTGAGATGCCATCGCTAGTTGGTACATACCTCCCACAGAGAGAAACATCTCTCCCCACCCCAAGCCCATCATAGTCCTTTCTTACCATAGGAAACTGGAGAGGTGCTTTCTAGAATGTTAATAGCATGTCCATCTGGAAACTGTTTCACTGATAAAGAGAAGGAAAACGAGAGTGGCAGTTTGTAAGTGCACTATTTTAACATTAACGCTTTACTGTCTGAAGTGACTCAAAAGCAGGGTGTTTTTTAAAAATTAACTTTTATTACAGAAAAAAACGGTGTTTCACGTCATCCAGAAAATGGTCATTCCAACACATTATAACAGTGACTGTTTCATAACATATTTATCTTCCCCATTCAGCATCTTTTTCCTTTCCTTTTTTTGTTGTCAAGTCACAGCCGACTTATGGCGACCCTGTAGGGTTTTCATGGCAAGTAAGCCAATCAGAGGTGGTTTGCCATTGCCTGCCTCTGTGTAGCAACCTTGGAGTTCCTTGGTGGTCTCCCATCCAAATACTAGTAAGGGCTGACCCTGCTTAGCTTCTGGGCTATCCATATCAGCTCTACACTTCATTAATTCAGTGATCACTACTCTAGTCCAAATGGTATTATAAACAAGCATCCAGCTCTACCACATCAAGTAAGATCATTAGGGAACTGGTCATTTCTGTAATTACAGATATTATATCACCCCAATATTTCTCAATAACAGGACAATTCCAAAAAGTTTGTTAAAAGTCTGCCAGACTTCCCTGACATTGCCAGTAATTATTCACTGATGTATGATATATTTTTATATTATTTATGGTGTTCAGTACCATTGATATTGAGTTTTTAAGCCATTCTTTTTCAAGACTGCAGATATTAACCTTAGCAGCACATTCTCCCATTTCCATTTCCAATCACTCTCAAGTATCTTCTTCCCAAGATTTTCTAACAGACAACATCCTTCAGCACTTTCATCTGAACTATGCTTTGCATTTATGTCTATGTGTGATCTCTGTTGAGATACCCTATTAACAACAAGGTGAGGGAATCCTAAGGATGGTGCAAAATATCACATTAGTTGGTGCTCAGCTGAACCATGGATTCTGTCGATATAGTTGCTATTTTTATTGCAGTTTGGGGGATATACGATGTCAGTGTTGGGTCATTCCACATCTTACTACTAACATGAGAAGCAAGTATTTTATCTCTTTCATCCATGTAAGGTTAAGAAAATTATCATCATACCTACACAGCACAAGCTGTGGTCATGGTTGCTACAACATATGATTTATATGAAAGGCTAGCCAGCATCCTCTCTAGTATTGCTAATGGAAATTCAAAGTATCTTATTTTCTTAGAATGATATTCCATTCTAGACAGTGCAGTTGAAAAGCACCTCAGGTTTCCTGAACATGCCAATGTTTTGAAAACAAGAAAAATGTACCTCCCTCTCCCTCTCCCTCCCCCCCCTCTCTCTCATACCCTGCCCTCCCCACAAAGGCAGGCTCAGGCTTATATCTAGACATATTTATGCAAATTTAACCCAAATGTAATCAATTACAAGGGTTATGATAAAGTTGGCGTCTAGTGGCACCTTTAGCTAAAATTTCTTTAGCTGGGTGACAGTATTCAGTATACCTCGAACTGAGTCTGCAATAGCTGTCAATGGATATTCCATGTGGGTTACTGGCTCAAGATCACTGCCCTTTTATTCAGGGGTCTTCACCTCTATTTCTTGGTTTGTGGTTTAATAAGAGCTGTACAATCCATAGCATGAAGAAATGCGAAGCCATTCCTTCAGGCAACACATTCCAGAAAGGCTGTCTATATGAGGTATTAAAATAAAAAGATTTGGTCCAGAAAGGGAAACATCATTTTGACTTCTCCCTTTGGAAGAAAACAAACTGTAAAGGCCCTCAGTAAACAGTGGGATTTTTAGGTACATTCTCCAGATTTCCACAGAACCAAGTAGACTGAAAATGCCCTTAATGCTGTAAATGCTGATCAAGAAACATTCACCAACAACCCAGCAATGCTTAACAGGGAGATTTTGTTTAAATGTATATAGTTGTTGAAAAGTGGTGGAGTAAAATTAAGTTGGTAGAATTGCTCATGAAATACTGCCACCCTGTGGTTTAAGGGGACACAGCAAATCCCACAAGATTAGGCCAGCACGTCTCAAAGTCTATTGCAATATTCCAGTTTAGATGAGCCAAATAATGTATACGAATGAGAAACAGAAGTGTGCTTTCCTCCTTTAATTAGGGAGATTAGACTACACTATGTCACACTCAGTGTGCCGCTGCAATAAAAAAGACAAATTCTATGATGGGGATTATTAGGAAGGGGATTGAAAACAAATCACCCAAAGAGTAATTAACGTGGAACTCACTGCTGCAAGAAGTGGTGGCAGCTACAAGGACAGTCAGCTTCAAGAGGAGACTGGATAAACATATGGAACAGAGGTCCATCAGTGGCTATTAGCCACAAGGTATAGATGGAACACTGTGTCTGGGGCAGTGATGCTCTGTATTCTTGATGCCTGGGGGGGGGGTAACAGTGGGAGGGCTTCTGGAGTTCTGGCCCTGCTGGTGGACATCCTGATGGCACCTGATTTTTGGCCACTGTATGACACAGAGTGTTGGACTGGATGAGCCATTCGCCAGATCCAACATGGCTTCTCTTATATTCTTATATATATTTGCGGAAGCTAACTCAAAAGGCATACAATGTAACAGTCACTCCTTCCACAACAGCCTTGTACTTACATAGCCCATCTGAATGGCTTTGTATAGAATATGCCTCGCTGATTCCATCATGGTACACAGCATACACCAAAATGTTAAAGTAGCTTTTCATGTTGATGTCTTCTGAAAAAGATGACACTTTATTGTTAAAAAGTTGTGGCATAGTGAATTTAAGAGAGAGGAAAATCTACTGTTTAGTTAAGGGGAAAGGATCATGGCTAAAGCAGGAACACATAAATTGCTGAGTGCTGGTACAATAAAATAATAGTCAAAAACACTAGACTCTGTGATGAACTCTCTAGGTACTATGACCACCTGCTGCTTGGGCTCTGTCAATTCTGATTCCACTAAAAGCCAATGGCATCAATTTCTACTCCATGCACTAAGAAAGCGACTATTTTATCAGCCCACGGAGTATGAAGAGTGGGGACAGAGGTAGTTGTGCTCTGTCTTACCTGGTATATACGTTGTTGTGTTCTGGCTGGGGACTTTTTTCCACAAAATGTCATGTTGGTCATGACTCTGCCAACCTGCATAAGTCCACTCTACTATGTACCACAACACTGGTTTTTCAATGTATATGGGAAGTTCCCACATAACAGAAATTCCCTTCAGTTCATCCTTTATTTGCATATGGGTAGGGGGTGGAAAATCTACAGGGGCAAAACAAGAGAAGAGTGAATTTGAAGCAATTCCACTCCCAAGAGTTGGAGGGCCCATTTTGAAGGGGAAAGGGTTTTTGCATCTTGAAACAAGAAATACTCTTGAAATGAATGAGAAATACACAGACAAAAAGAATAATGGTATGGGCTGCTTATTCATTATCCACTGGAAACTCCTTATGAATAACGATGACTAATTTTCTCATTTTTATCATATATAAAAAGCTAATTTGGTACTTCTGTCTTGCTTTTCATTGTGCTCTGCCCTACTGTCCTCTAGGGAGCAGATCAAAAAGCTTAGTGTGACTCAGAGATGCACTGTTATTGTGTCCTCTAGCAGGCTCCATATAAGATATATGCTGCTGACTATTCCAAAGAAAGACAGGAGCAGGCCACTTTCACCCCTGGCCTGATTAACAATGGTGTGGTCCTGCCCTGGGGTGGCAACATCTTTCTTTCCTGTTTTGCATAGGCTGCGGGCACACGGGCAGGAAAATGCGGGGGGGAAGCGTGGCTGTTTGCCCCGGGGCTAAAAACCGTGCGGTTGTGTGAGCAGACCTACCGTGGAGGTCCTGTGGAGGTCCCATGGTAGGGGGGAGGTGCCGATAACTCCACAGTCCTGCGGTGCGGCAAAGAAGCGGGGCAAACGGGGTTGGTTTTTTAAAAAAAAACTCAAATGTGCGCATGCTCCCTTGGGTGCTTGTGTGCATCCGTGGAGACTTTGAAAAAAAACCCCTTTTTGCGAGGGGACATGGGCGGGCACCAGAACTACCACCGGAAACGTGATCAGACACCCACCCTTGCCCCGCGGGTTCAGGAAACTAGTACCTCCGAGGTACTAGTTTTTTACCGCGCATCTTCCAGGGGAAGCCTCGGGTTCGCCACGGGAGCTCGACGCTTCCCAGATGTGGCGGTGAGATTACGCCCGGAAAATCCGCCTATCTTCCGTCCCTCTAGTGTGCCTAATGCTCCGTGTGACCGCAGCCATAGAGCAGCAAAGGAAAGTGAGTCTCTTCCTGCACTCATCAGAGTGCTGTTCACCATTTTGAACATTTTGCTAGTCCAATATGGTAGCTGCAGAACATAAGAACATTTGTTCTGATTTTGTGAAAAGTCTGTGTTTTCATTTTTAGACCAACCCACTGATGAGGTTAAAGAACTAGAACCTTGATAAATTATCTTGTAGTGTCAAATTTCTGAAGTAAACTTCAGAATGAAGTTGCCATTGCTCTTTAGAGTTTGTTTTCCATGTGCACCCAAGTGTTTTATGCCTTATGTATAAAAATGAACTGGTCAAATGGAGAAAAATGTGATCTAATTTCTGTAACGAGAAGGACTGGTGAGCTGGATGGGAAATACCTCAAGGAAGAGCTGATTTACCCAAGTGAATCTTAAGTTTGGTTTAAGAACTTTGCAAGTTTTCTTGCACAGCCGTGACAATAAACAACAGCTATACCTAGCTTCTTTTATATATGTAAAATATGGATTGCTTTGTTGTACATTTTTATAAATATTGGACTGTTTTATAATTTTTAGTACAGAGCTCTTTTCTTTCTTTTTTAAAAAAAGTTTATTTAGGGATTTTTCTAATTATAGAACCAAAACCATACATATCTAACCTCTTAATAATACAGAGGATCACCCACCTATTTACAACTCGTATATAATATCTTAGAAGTACATAACATATTGTTCTTTTTGAAAAGAATACATTTTACCCAACCACTCATAGAATCTTGACCACAAATTTTCAAAAGTATTTTCATCTTTTTCTTTTAACAAAATTGTTAGTTTATCCATTTCAGCTATGTTTAACAATTTCTGTATACTTTTGTATATATTCTTCCCTTGAAGGTATTTCAACTACACAATCACACATATATTTCTTGAATGTAGTTATTGTATTACTTTCTACAATACAGGATTAAATATAGATTGATAGACAGATATAAAACCAGAATTGGAATGTATTGTTAGCTGTGAGTGTACAGATTAATTAATATTTAGAGGTCTGGTGAATGTTACCTGTTAATGTTCTGTCTTTTTTTGTATAGGTTACATTGTTTTACACATATTATATATAGACTTTCTCATATAGGAATGCATGCAAGTATAAAGCTCTCTATTTTTTAAATGCCTTGAAAGGCACCAGGGCATAGTGGCTTGGGTCCCAATGAAAATTGCCACTGCTTGAAGGATTTCCATTACTTTCTTACCTCCCTCTCCCGGAAATTCTGGGAACATCTAGCAACAGCATGAAGGTAGAGGTAGAGTCTGCCACAGGAGAAGGGAATTGGTGAAAATCATCACCTTTCAGCTGAAAGTTTATGTGAGCTCTAATCCATCAAAAATAATGTTTGGGTACATTTTGAGGTTTTCATCTTTTTTTTGTCCCCTGCATTTGTGCCCCCCCCTTCTGTGTAGTAGTTACAATGATGGGCTGAGGTGACCCAAGTTCAAATTCTCACTCAGCCATGAAACTCAGTGGGGGGCCTTAAGCCAGTCACTCTCTCAGTCTAACCAGGGTTGTGTTGCAAAGATAAAATGGAGGAGAGGAGAGCCATGGGGTTGGATCCAGCAGAAAAATTCTGCTAACCAAAGGAGGTGTGATGTTGATCCATTCCTTCCTCCCACAGCAGATTATTGACTCTCCTCTCATGCTGTTTCTAGGGGGTTTCCACCTCCAGAAACAGCATTCTGGAATGCAAAGAGAGTAGAAGGGGAGCAAGTCCTTCTCTGCTAATGGAAATCCCTTCCATAAGCATACATTTTCTGTGGGATTCATGCCATGGGTTGCATAGTGCAATCTCTCAGCAAAAGGCTGTTATCAATACAGATCTTTCTGGCATTCCTCTCTATTCAGCATTCCTATCTGACCATGAGAAAGCTGATTTATAGGGTTGCAGGATCCATGTAGACTAAAAGGTATGATGGTGAGGGGGTTGCAAAAGAGACAAAAAATTTCCTTTGTGCCTCTCCTATCAGCAGAGCTATGTTGATGAAACAGAGATAAGATTATTTCATGCTGCTTCCTCCTCTTCAGCATAGCCTTCAGCATAGCCCTAGGAATCACCTTTCCTGGGGTCAGAAGGGATTGTTGAAGAGTTGGGGATGCGGAAAATATCTGCGATTAGGCTTACCATTTGCCCCCTAACAGGGGGCAGTCCCCTGCCTCTGCCCTCAATCCTCCACTGTTGATAATTTCAAAAACAGGAGACAAATGGGAGGAAATGGCATTGATGGTGACATACTAGGAATTTTCCTAGTATCTATTAACTTTACCATAGAGATTAGGGGAAATTCCTACAGCATCAACTGGAAGTTATGTCACTTCCTCCTGCAAGTTCACCCTCCCCCTTGGGAACCCTATCTGTGCTCCTGATGCCCATGGATTGTTAGATTTAACTTGATGTATCCTAACTTGAGGTCTTTGGAAGAAGGGCAAGAGAAAAATGTAATAGGGAGGATTGACAGAAAGTTTATACAACTGAAACTGAGGTTATGGCATCAGAAGAAAGTAGGTATATTCTGTTATTCTAATTTGGTGGCCATTGTGAAGGCAGAAAGGCAGAATACAAATTTTGTAAAATAAAAATAAATGTATATGGTTTGCTGCAGAGGGTTCAAGGCTACTTACAGGTAGTAGGATGTATCCAACCATCTGCAGACCTTGTGGAGCAGGACATTTCCAATTACCCCTCCTACTGCAGTTCACTCAGCATCCTGAAATTTGTTCTAGGGTCAGCATACCCCCAGGTACAGCATCAGTGGCAAAGCAGAGGTCTGCAGTCAGAGGGGGGAGTTGCTAGAAATTGTACCTTCCCTCCCCAAGACTTAAATGCCATTAAGTAACTGTTGGAGAATCTCGTAAGAATTGGTATCTCTCTTTAATGAAATTTTACAAAACAATGTTCAGTTCTGAGCATTTTTACATACTATTATGACTTACCATGGTAATTAAAGGACTGTTGGTTCACCGTAATATTTGCAGGTTTGGAACTTCCTTTTGAATTCTGTGCTGTCACATAGACATAAGTCACTGTTGCAGGCACCAAAATTTTGCATTTTGTCTCTGTTGTATTACATAAACTCATATTTTTCCCTTGGTTTTCACAGAACACTTTGTAGCCCAGAATTTGCCCTCTGCTCTCTTTTGGATGAAATGGCTGGAAGCAATAGCAAAATAATTGCCTTTAAATATCAATATTATTTTTGCTTTCCTAGCCAAACAGTTTAATAGTTGCAGGATATATTATCAGAATGTGATTAAACCAGGAGCTCCCTATCTCCTGAAGTATATATCACATACTGATGTGTGCAAGGGTAGATGACACCCATCTGAATGAAGAAAATCCACTTTCTCTGCTGCCCTTTCATATTTCTAAACTGTACTGCCCTCCTCCACTGGCTTTCACATTCTCACATAAATCTACCTTATGCTCAGTCAACCTTATGGTCCGTCAGAGTTGCTATTGTCCACTCAGAGCTCAGTGGTTCTCCAGGGTCTCAGGCAGAGGTCTTTCATATCACCTCCTACCTGATTCTTTTAACTGGAGAGACAGGGGATTGATGCTTTATCGCTGAGCCATAGCCTCCTTTCCTTTTCTGGGTTTAAAATTATTTGTGCTAACTGGAAAGCAAGAATTTTTTTTTTTAAAAGCACATACTGGATATCTAAATTATATAATTAACCATATATCATGTAAAGTGGCAGGCCCCATACCAATAATGAAAACAGCAAAACTGGACTACCCACTGGCAAGGGAGGGGTCTCTCTATACCCAGTGATATAAACAAAACTTTGTAAATCTACCAAAAGAATGGAAAAAACTCAAGAGTAGGTGGGTGTCTATTAAATACTGGGTTCAAGATGCATTGCAGTGAACAGCTCTACTTTATTAAGTGATTTCAGGAACAAGACTAAAACACCAGGGCAATAGCCCTGTTTAAATAGCATGCAAAAACCACAACCAAACACACCCAACTCCTGATAGGCTATTTACATAACATTAGTTTCTCATTGGTCACTTCCAGAGTCCTGGTGGGCTATTGTTCTAGAGCTCCAAGCTCAGCCAGTCTCTGGTAGATAGTCCTGGAATGTTCCTGACCTAATACATAACAGTATCAATCAAAGGTTAAAAGGGAAAGAAGAGGAGGCTAACCTGCTGAAGGCCCTGACAATTTATAGAATCCTGGATGGGTAGATTGTGGGGTGCGGTGATTGCCACATTATTTATTCACTCTCACCTGATTCTTCATATGAACACATGAAACTGCCTTATACCGAATCAGACCATCAGTCCATCAAAGTCAGTATTGTCTACTCAAACTGGCAGTGGCTCTCCAGGGTCTCAGGCAGAGGTCTTTCACATCAGCTTCTACCTAGTCCTTTTAACTGGAGATGCTGGCAATTGATCCTGGGACCAGTGCTCCCTCTAAGCTGTGGAGTCTTGTGAGCAAAAATTCTACTTTGTGAGCTACTGGCATTGAAGTTGTGAGTGAGCGACTTGGCTTCTGCATAAATTAGTTTGCTCTGGAGCCATCCTTCCTGAGCTGAGACAAAAATGTGTGAGCCAGAGGCTAAAAAACTGTGAGCTAGCTCACACCAAGAGGAACACTTCCTGGGACCTTCTGCATGCCAACCAGATGCTCTACTATTGAGTCACACAGCCCCTCCATCATGATTTTATAGTTTGCACAGATCATAATATTCAGTTATAATAGTTGCAGTGTTACTTATTAATGACAGATGGTCTAGGTTTACCCATCGTAGGCATCCATCATAATATACTATTTCAGCTTCCCCAAATCTTGTTATATACGATACTTTCGCATATTTTATTGTTATATACGATACTTTCCCATATTTTAACTTGCCCCGGGGTACTGGCCATAATTCAGTACATGCTATGTCATTTATTAGGATCTCTCTAAAATGAGTTAAACTGAACTTGGAACTATTCTGAATTTACAGTTCTTCTAAACTGTAAATTCTAAATACAAAAGCATTTCTACTGGGCATAGAACAGGTCTAATTTTAGCTTTATAGTTATACTTGCCCTCTTCGGGTATCATATTTCCATGATCTTTGATTTGTGTCTTAAAGGTTAATTAATTAAAGATTAATTATCGTATGGTATTGTGTGTAGAGTAGCCAGGGGATCCTGAGATTGTCTGGCAGCTGCAAGTTCTAGCTCTTAGCTATGAGCTAGGCTTGTCTTTAGGGGCTGAGAGAGCTCTGAAAGAGCTGGGACTGGCCCAAGGTCACCCAGCTGGCTTCATGTAGAGGAGCAGGGAATCAAACCCAGTTCTTCGATTAGAGTCCACCACTCTTAACCACTACACCAAACTGGCTCTCAAGATAAATATCTTAAGGGAACCCCAGAACAATCCTATTCCAGGCAGTACCATAATGTATTCTTCTATAAATGCAGCAAGATGTAGAAGAAGAAGAGTTGGTTTTTATACCCCACTTTTCTCTACCTGAAGGAGTCTCAGAGTGGATTACAATCTTACTTTCCCTTCTTCTCTCTGCAACAGACACCCTGTGAGGTAGTTGGGGCTGAGAGAGCCCTGAGAGAACTGTAACTGACCCAAGATCACCCAGCTGGCTTCATGTGGAGGAGTGAGGAACCAGACTCCAGATTGGAGTCTGCTACTCTTAACCACTCTACCACACTGTGTAACAGTATAGTACTGTAGTAGGATGTGCATATTTATGCCTCTCTCCACTTGTCTTTTTGCAGTGATTTGGCCTTAATTTTTTTTACTTCAACATAAATATATTGTGTACCACCATTCACCACTTCTTTATGCTTAAATAAAGTTTGGGGGTAGGATTATCATTTTAGTAACTGCCAGTTTAGTAACCTTATAGTTGTCCTCAAGCAGTGTATTCAAATAATACACAAACTGTTTTTGTTTCATTCAATAATTCTATATACTAATAGCCAAGCTGGCCAAATCTTTGGATACTTAAATCTGGTGACTGGAGCTGTGAACAGGCAAGACAGATCTTTCTAAAACCTGAAAAGGGCCCCAGATTTGAAGAAACATTTGAACTCTTTCAAAAAAATAATTGTGAGGTTTAAAAAAAAAAACACAAATGATAAAAGGATCACCTGTAGCTTTAAGCAATGGATTCCCCCAGTGGCGGTTGCTAGACAACCTCAGTATTCCAGGCTGGGTTTCTGAGGGGGAAAAGACAGGGAGGAAAGGCCAGGATCCTTTCCAGGCCTATTTTTGCCTTTGAGGGAGAAATCATTGGGGCAAGGCCAGACTAGGATTGCCAGCTCCAGGTTGGGAAATTCCTGGAGATTTTGTGGTAGAATGGGGGTTGGGGAGGCCTCAGCTGAATATAATGCCATTGAGTCTACCCTTTGAGTCCAAAGCAGCCATTTTCTCCAGTGGAATGGAGCTCTGTTGTCTGGAGTTCAGTTGTAATACTGGGAGACCTCTGAGTCCCACCTGGAGGTTGGCGACCCCAGGCCTGGCAGTAACCTGTGGTGACTTGATACCAGAGTGACTTGCATCACTCAGCTAGGCCTGGCTGCTTGTTGCTGTTCAGTAGCAGCCACTCTATGAAGGCCAGTGTGGTATAGCAGTTAGAGCTTCAGAGTAGTCTCAGAAACCTAGGTCTGAAGCCCCATCTGTCTGTGGAAGCTCACTGGGTGATTTTGGACCACATACTTTCAACCTAACCTACCTCACAGGACTGTGGTGTGCATAAAAAGGAGGAGAAGAGAATAATGTAAGGTGTTTTGGTCCCCCACAGTGCAGAAAGGTGGGGTATAAATGAAGTAATTAATTAATTAATATAGCTAAAGATGTGAGGCAGATAAAAGGTAGTTTGGTGAATAGTTGAGAAGGAGAGAGTGAGGCAGGGAAAGGAGAGATGATTTGAGGGTTGCCAGGAGGAGGAGAAAGAAGAAATAGTGCGGAGAGAGGGACAGAGGGGAAAGTGAGGTGCCCCCCCCCACAAGCCCTTGAGGGTTCCCTGCCATGCCAGTGGGCCTGGCGCAGGGGCTGGCACCACATTTTCCAAGTGAAGGCTGTGGGGGGGGGGAGTGAAAGCTTAAGACTGAGAAACAAATAAAAGTAGGTTGGCTGTTGGATGGGAAGGAGATAGGGTTGTCAACTCCAGGTTAGGAAATTGCTAGAGATTAGGGGGCTGGAGCCTGGGAATGGTTGGATTTGAGAAGAGGAGGGACCTCAGAAGGGTATAAGGCTACAGACTCCACCCTCCAAAGCAGTCATTTCCTCCAGAGGAACTAGGATGGCCAGCTTCTAGGTAGGGGCTGGAGATCACCCAGAATTACAACTGCTCTCTAAATGACAGAGATCAGTTCCCCTGGAGAAAATGTCTGCTTTGGAGGGTGATCTTTATGGCATTATACCCTGCTGAGGTTGCTTCCCTCCCCAAACCTCACCCCCAAATCTCCGGGAATTTTCCAACCTGGAACTATCTCTGTAGTTAGGAGATCCAGTTTGATTCCAGGAAGTCCCCAGACCTTACGTGGAGGTTGGCAACTCTAAAAGCAGAGAAGGAAGCACGGAAAAGGGAGAGCCTATGGGGGCTTTCAGGAAAGGGACGGAAAATAGTGGGGGAGTAGAAAATAAGAGGCCTTCTGCTCGTACTTGTGGTTTTCCACTTGTAACTTTATTATACTCCTAAATGGTCATCATGAATAAATAAACAGTTTAATATATTTTCTATCTTGCTTTTATATCTTGGTTACATATCTCCTAATTTGATCCTATTGGTATAGCCAAAAATTCTTAATGATTGTGACTCATATTGGGAGATAGAGGGCACTATCATCAAACTCCTCAAGACAATAAAATTGGTTGGGATTAGCTGCCTGTATGAACAAAGTAGCCAGATTATGATATAATGGTTTGAGGCAAAATACAAATTGATCTGCTAGTTCAAATGTTCCAAATGTAAATATAAAAGGTCTGTTCAATTTCATCACATTTTTTTCATGGAACCAAGAAAACCCAGAAAGCATGCATTAGACCCAGACCATGGAGTTCTGGATCCCAAAATTCTGGTTACCAAAGTGGAAGTGTATCATGTAATCCCATGCATTGTTTGTTATTTTTCTTGCCTTGTCACCCAAGGTCTCTGCTTATACTCCTGCCTTGGAATAAATCCTGACAGAGTCTGCATCCACACAGTGAGGATGCTCCGTTTTATGTTCATTGCGACAGCAAATACACAGTGGGTGATTTCTCACAAGCGCTGCTCCGCGCTCACTCCTCCCTGATGGTACATGTCAATTTCACACAAGCTGCTGCGCGACCGCATTTTGCCCTGCAGCTTCGTGCGATTTTCCCCGCGTCTACTCAATCCTGTTTTTTGAGGATTGTGTGAAATTGACTTGTACATTGGCAATGGAATTTTCACAAGGGAGTTCTGTGCACTCTCCTCTGCCAATTGCTATTTTTCTTGCATGTTTCTCCACTGTAGCACTAGAAAGTTTTACAGGGCTTTTTAAAAAATGGTATGGTGCTATAGCAATTACTGATTTAAAAAAAACAACTCTCAAAAAGCCCTCCAGTGGTATGGCAGAGACAATAGGGGCTAATGGAAGCAAAATGGCACTGATGTACATGTGACATTTGAAAATGTGCACCTTTCAATCTAAACATCACAAAAACATGCTTGGGCCATGCTCTTTCCAGGAGCAGATTTGGGAAAGAAAGATTTTTTAAAAATTCATTGTTTAGAATATTTTAATGTTGCCTCTCCATGAACCTACCCAAGGCAGCTTTACAAAATAAAAATAATAAAAACAAAATACTAAAAGGTATTAAACAAAATCCAGCATTAAAAAAAGCCCCAGCCCAGCATAAAAAACAAAGACCACACAAATAGACCCCTGACTCAGTCTAAAATAAGTTTCCAGGCTAAACCAGTGTTCAGAAACCAACCCTGGGTGAACAGAAATGCTTTGGCCTGGCGCCTAAAAGAAAGCAATGTAGGTGCCTGGAGAGTCTTAAGGGGAAGGCCATTCCACAAGCAGTTATTGACTGAAGCATTAATCAATGTCACATTGATGCTTCAAAAAATAAGTGAAGTGAAGAAAACCCTCTGTGCAGAAGCAGCCTGATAGTATATGCATTCAGAAATACAATTATCATTTTTACATATAAAATTAGTTGATATTATGGGGCTAGTGCTAGATTTTATTTTATTTTAAAATTAAACCTACTTTTGTCTGTTTCAATGACAGTAGAAACGGTTTCTAATAAAACAATTAAAAACTAACAACTATATATATGAATTTATTGTGTAATGTTTTATAGTATCATGGTGGAAAGCTATCTAACCGAGGTGCTTTATTCTCCTTCAGATTGTTTATGGTATTTCTGACCTTTTAAGATGTAACATCTATCATTATGTTTCTGTCACTTTCATCTCAGGAGAATGTGGTATGTGCAATCCTCCTGGTATGTGCAATGACCATTTTGTGTGAAACAGAAATGAACATACTTTCCAGCCATGAAACACACAACCCAAACCCTGGCTTTTGGGAGGTATGCATTCTCACATACTGAAGTTATAGAATACATGTATTGCTCATTTCATACAAAATGGTCATTGCATATACTAAGAGGATCGTGTGTAGCATGCTCTCTTGGAACATGAGATAGGAATGCTAGAAATGCCATGCCCTAAAAGGGCTTATAACTTTTAATAAAATGGCTGGGCCCCATGGCAATCACAAAAGCAGAACAACTGGTTTACCCACAGAAAAGGAGGATTCCAGGTACTCAGGAGGTTCCCCTGGAAAGCAAAATGGCTGGATAAGTACTGAACATGCTCTAGGAAACCTGGAATGTTGAGAACCATTATAAGTCAGCTAAAGGAGCAAATGAGGAGTCCTAAAGAGCTTATTTTGCAGTCAAAGATGGAGACGCTCTATACAGTCAGTAAAAACAAGATCTGGAGCTGACTGTGGCTCAGATCATGAGCTACTCATTGTAAAATTCAGGTTTAAACTGAAGAAAGTTGGGGAAACCACTAGGCCATTCAGGTTTGACCTAGGTCACATCCCTGATGAATATACAGTGGGGTGAAGGATAGGTTTAAGCAGGGGTCATTTCGTAGAAAAAGAGCTAGGGGAACTCATTAGCATAACTCATTAGCATATGCCACACCCCCTGACATCAGGGGCCCGGCGGTGGACCTGCAAGGCCAGCGGGAGTGCGAGGAAGCAGTCGGGTTAGAACAGATAAAACCAGGCAGGCAGGGGTGGGGAGAGGCGGGGAGG
>NW_015169172.1:1914076-1924650 GCF_001447785.1 Gekko japonicus
CTTTGTGTCTTGGCCCCACTGCTGTACCTCCTGATGGCACCTGGTATTTTTGGCCACTGTGTGACAGAGTGTTGCACTAGATGGGCCATTGGCCTGATCCAGCATTGGCTTCTCTTATGTTCTTATGTCCTTGACAACCATGACAGTGTGATCACTGGCCTCGAGCCGGACATCCTGGAGTGCGAAGTTAAATGGGCATTACTAACAACAAAGCTAGCAGAGATATGGTATCCCAGTTGAGCTATTCAAAGTCTTAAAAGATGATGCTGTTAAAGTGCTGCACTCCATATGCCAGCAAATTTGGAAAATGCAACAGTAGCCACAGGATTGGAAAAGGTCAGTTTACATCCCAATCCCAAAGAAGGGCAATGCCAAGGAATGTTCAAACTATCACACAAGTGTACTCATTTCACATGCTAGCAAGATCCTACAAGCTAGGCTTCAGCAGCATGTGGATAGATAACTGCCAGAAGTACAAGCTGGGTTTTGAAGAGGTAGAGGAACTAGAGATCAAATTGCCAACATTCGCTGGATTATGGAGAAAGCAAGGGAGTACCAGAAAAACATCTGCTTCTGCTTCATTGACTGAGCTAAAGCTTTTGATTGTGTGGATCACAACAAACTATGGCAAGTCCTTAAAGAGATGGGAGTATCAGACCACTTCACATGTCTCCTGAGAATAAGGGTGAAGAAGTGACAGTTAGAACCAGATATGGAACAACTGATTGGTTTAGCATAGGAAAAGGAGTATGACATGGATGTATATTGTCACCTTGCTTACTTAATTTATATGCAGAGTTCATCATGCAAAATGCCAGCCTGGATGAATCACAAACTGGAATTAAGATTGCCGCAAAAAACATCAGCAACCTCAGATATGCAGACGATATCACTTTAATGGCAAAAAGTGAAGAGAACCTAAAGAGCCTCTTGCTCATAGTGAAAGAGGAAAGCGCAAAAGTTGGCTTGAAACTCAACATCAAAAAAACTAAAATCATGGCATCCGGTCCCATCATTCCTTGGCAAATAGAAGGCAAAATCATGGAAGCAGTGACAAACTTCACATTCCTGGGATCCAAGATCACTACAGACGGTGACTGCAGCCATGAAATTAAAAGACGCCTGCTCCTTTGGAGGAAAGCTATGGCAAACCTAGACAGCATAATAAAAAGTAGAAACATCACCCTGCCAACAAAATTCCATATGGTCAAAGGAACGGTATTCCCAGTAGTAATGTATGGCTGCAAGAGTTGGACTATAAGGAAGGCCAAGCGCCAAAGAATAGATGCTTTCAAAATATGGTGCTGGAGAAGATTCTTGAGAGTCCCTTGGACTGCAAGGAGATCAAATCAGTCAGTCCTAAAGGAAATCAACCCTGACTGCTCCCTGGAAGGCCAGATACTGAAGCTGAAGCTCAAATACTTTGGCCACTGGGAATGGAGCACTCACTGGAGAAGACCCTGATGCTGGGAAAGATTGAAGGTAAAGAAGAAGGGGATGGCAAAGAATGAGATGGTTAGACAGTGTTATCGATGCAATGAAAATGAAATTAAGCAAACTCTGGAGGACGACGGCGTGATGTGGTCCATGGGGTCACCAAGAGTCGGACTTACTGTGTGACTGAACAGCAACGACAACAACAAAGAGCTTATAGATTCCTGGAAGGGGAGTTAAGGAGGTAGGATGGGATTTTCAAATTGATACTGTTATCCATGATTCTTTGTGGGCCCATCACTTGTATTTCATGGATGTTTCTGTTATTCTGAAATTATTGGTATATATTATAATTATTCAAAAGGTTATAATGTTGAATTGGTTTGTCTAATTTTTATTATGAGAAGTAATATGGAACAAATTCCAGGGATATCCATTTCCCCAAAGTTAAAGCAACATCGGGGGTTCTCTCCCTCTAACTGGCGGCAAGGAAATGGTGGGTAACTAAAAGCTATGCACCTTCCTCAGTCTGCTCTGAGTCACAGTTTTTCATTATTTAAAGAAGTCAGCAGGCTGCCATTACATGTAAAATGTATTTGCATTTAACATGTGGTCAGGTTGTTTGACATCCACAAAAAACTAAAAGAAACATCATTCTGCAATCAGTCCTGGTTCAGGAGAAAAGTGGAATATTTTAAATTAATAAATAAACTTTCAATGAACGAATCTGTATTATTCCTAATGTTATTTGCACTAATGATAATGCTTTCTCTCGTTCCATAAATGGGGTTGCCAGGTCCCCTCAAAGTCCCCAGTGGGGGTCTTTGGAGGGCGTTACTGAAGAGGGTGGGGAGTCCCCAATGTGATGATGTCACACAGACGTGACATCATCATATTGGGGAGCGGCGGCCCCCGCCTCTCCCCAGCAGTGTTTAAAGGGTCTCTTTAAATGCTCTTGGGAAGGGGTGTGTGTGTGTGCCTGCACTCCAAGCCCCATATTCAGGGCTTAGAGTGCAAGTACACACACCCGCCTTTCCCCAGCAGCATTTAAAGGATGTCTTTAAACACCGTTGGGAAGAGGTGGGGGGGAGGCCAGGTGGTCACTCTTGGGATGGGGCTTCCCCTGCCCACCAGCTTCCTGGTGGCAGGAAAGAGCTCCCCCAATCACGAAACCCCCATGGAACCGGGGGGTCTGGCAACCCTATGTTATTCCCATCAGTGGAACTAGTGGATGACTACTCTATCAATGTTTATAAAAGCAGTAGCCTATCATTCTTTGCTGTCAAGATTCTGAATTTAAAGAAGCTTATAGTAGACCATAATTTCATCGAATGAATGCAAAATGCAAATTTGTATATTTAAGTTCCATACTTAGATTCTTGCTTTTGAAATTAATATGTTTTGAAACTGCTGAATTGTGACTAATTGTACCCAATATGTTGGGTGGTATTATCTACCATAAGCTCTCCCCTGTCCTCCCACTCTGCAAAAAAGGTGTTCTTTTCTCTTTTCATAAGCTTCTGTGGGTTGGATCTATGATTGGAACTTAGAAGGATTCATGAACTGGATCTGTCCCTCTATATTTATCTCCTGCAGCCCCTTTAAAAGCTGCTCATCAGGCCCACTCAAAAACAGTTAGGCATGCCATGTTGGAGGTATGTGGATTGAGGAGAAAATCTCTCTTCTCCTCTTACATAAGCTCTCCCGTGAATGGAGCAAGAGTGTGCAGAAGAATTGGAGGAACAATTTCTGCCAGTTTGCCTTGCTATAGTCCCCTATGTTGCATCTTTAGGGGGTTTTTTGCATTTTTTTTTGTCAGTTCTGACCCCATACTACTTGATTTATCCCGATTTCTGCACACATTTTTGTGCCTTTAGTTTTCACTTCTTTTTTTGGTTAGCTTGTTTTTCCAAGTTTTTTCCAAGTTTTGTTGAGATCCCTTTTACTCCAATCTTTTTCTGGAAGCTGATTTTGAATTGGCTTTTTCCTCATACATAACTCCAGCCCACTTTCAAGTATTGGATGGTCATTGTTGTCAAACCACTCCCTCTCCTTCTCCTCTACCCTGAAGATAAGTGGTTTTATTTTTGATATATTTTTTTAAAAATACAATACTTATATTGATCTAGCAATATAAGTGCACAGACACAGATGCACACAAACCCAGATGTTCAGGTTAAGCAGGTCCTCTGAATTCCCAGCTTTCATTAAAAAAAACAAACCCTAAGTCTAGTCCTTTCCCTCACAGAGATCTGCTTTTTTTCCTTATATCTCCATGAGGAACGGGGCTAGAGACTTTTCAAAAAAATGAAAGCTGAGAATTCAGAGAATCTTCTAAACCTATCAGTGCAGTTCCCCTGAATACAGTCTTCATTTCCTCGTCCTCTTTTTTGCATTGAAAGGTTTCCCCAGCAACTGCCCTTCCACTAAATGAAAGTGTAATTTGTCATATCCCCACAAGTCCCTTGCCAGGCTTTGGGAGCATTTCCAAGCAAGATTTTATTAAGGAACACACACTCACAAAGCAGGCAAAATAGACAATGAATCCTTTCCCAAACACAAACAGTTTACAAGCCCACACTTTTGTAATCTCACTGGGGCAATAGTATAAATCACTTAACTCATGGGAGTTGCTGAATGTAACAGTCTGCTTTATTTCAACCAACTTCTTCAGACTAACACAGAAAAATGAAAGTAGGAGAGCAGTCTAGGGGGTGGAGTTTTTCTCCATCCCATAATCATGTTCTAGTTAACTCTTTACTATCCATTTTATTACACACATGACTTCTGAAACAAATGCAAAACAAACAGAGGGACTGTGCTCTATTCCTCACATACACTCACAATAAAGAGTAAGTCAAGCACATGGAAAACCCCCATGTCTGTTCCCAGGAGCTCCCCAAATCCTGAGGAAAATTATTTCTGGGGATACAGGGGACTGTGGGGAAAGTACTGATTCTATAAACTCCCTCCATTGAGAGTCCAGCCCAATGTTTCCCATACAACATCCTGTATTTTTGTTACTTTGTAAAGCAAAGAATAAATTGAGGCGGAAGAAGAAGAAGAAGAAGAAGAAGAAGAAGAAGAAGAAGAAGAAGAAGAAGAAGAAGAAGAAGAAGAAGAAGAAGAAGAAGAAGAAGAAGAAGAAGAAAAAAAAAAAGATTTATACCCTGCCCTTCACTACCCAAAGGTGTCTCAGAGCGGCTTACAAACTCCTTTCCCTTCCCCACCCCACAACAGACACCCTGTGAGGTAGGTGGGGCTGAGAGAGCTCTTGACAGAAACTGCTCTTTTTCAAGAACAGCTCTTATCAGAACTACGGCTTGCCCAAGGTCATCCAGCCAGGTGCAAGTGGAGGAGTGGGGAATCAAACCCGGTTCTCCCAGATTAGAGTCTGCGCACTTAATCACTACACCAAACTGGCAACCATAGGATGAATTCTTTCTGGTTTTGGCTCCAACAGAAAGAATTCTTTCATATTTCGACTTTCATATGTCTGAATTTTAGACCCATGAAAATGAGACCATCCTGATCTTTAAACATCACTATTTTTTTATCCTTAACACAGAGACACAATTTGAAATGTGCAAAACTTGGAAGGAAAACAGTACTACCTTGATCAAGATGGTTACCTCTTGGCTACCATTTGGGTAGTTTGGTCCCAAATATCTCCACACATCAAGTACTGAAGATGGTTCTGCATTTAAAAAAGAAAACAAAGAAGCTAATCATGATATTTCTGATTTGTATTTTTAAATTAACTACAAGGTAACATGGGTTACTTGGAGTTTTGGTCTTGTAAAATCCAACATAATCTTTTGAAGCTAATGAGTGGAGCTGTTTTAAAAATCTTATTTTAAGACTGTACCAAGGCTGGGAAATGATCATGTCCATTTGAGGTCTGTGCTGGGACAGTAAAAAGGGTTGGTTCCACAGCAGCACAACAGACTTTCTCTTCTCCCCATTCCACCGCAACCTCCTGCAACTCCAATCAATTCGTTTTGGGGTAAGAGAATCCTTGGAAACTGAGTGTGTTAGTGCAGATGGTTGCAGTTGGAAGTATATCCACAGAACCCACCCATAAACCCTTTGCACAAATAGAAACACCCTTCATTTGTGGAAAATACTTTTGGATCCAATTCAGTGTTTTCACTAGAATTATCATTCATATGCTATATAGATTCCCGAAGAGTAGCAGGTGATGTTTGGTTTGGGCCTTTTCTCTGCTAGCTGATGATGAAAACTGTTGATTCAGAAACCCTTCCTTTTACTCAGGATAAAGACAGACATAAAATTCTAAGGGTGGCCACCAGTGTTCCCTCTAAGCTGAGTTAGTGTGAGCTTGCTCACAGTTTTTTAGCCTCTGGCTCACACATTTTTGTCTGAGCTCAGGAAGGATGGCTCCAGAGCAAACAAAGTCTGCTTGCTGACAACTTTAATGGCAGTAGCTTGCAAAGTAGAATTTTTGCTCACAAGACGGCACAGCTTAGAGGGAGCATTGGTGGCCACAGCAAGTTCTTCGCCTTACTAAAACCTATCAAAAGTCCCCATCACAGATGGCTTCCCCTAATTCCAGCTGTTTCATGCCGAATAACTGCAGAGTCTGTTCTCTCTGAGTTTATCAGAGATAAGAAAAAGTACATTTAATTAGAGGACAGGAAAAGTTTTATCAAAAACACCTCTGCCACTTACAATGTTACCTGTCTGCAGGCTCAGTTCAGCTTCACAGTGATGGAAAAGAAAAGCAGTGTGAACCAGCCACACCCCACTTTTGAGGATGCCAAACATGCATAACAATACAAAATGGTTCTGTTTATGGACTAGCCATTGGAGAATACATCTAGCTTAACAATACAAATTGTTTGAACTGCTTATTGATTGCTTATTCCCTCTGTTGAGGGAATTCATTGATTTTAGTATATCGTACCAATCAGGAATTTCAGGGTCTTTCTCTGATTGTCCATGTTGGGGATCTTTTTTTGTCTGCTTTACATTGATTGGGCCTATTTAAGGGACAAAGGCCAGGTGTTAAATACGTTTTTAAAAATATGTATGTGGGCCCTAGATACTTGTGCTGTGTGATGTCTAAGAGCAAATTATCAGCATGAACGAAAGGGAAAAAGTTAATATTGATTTATCTACAATGGGACAGAAAGGGTATGATAATTTGACTTCCCAGTTTATGAATTTGGGTTCCAGTCGAAACCGAAACCAGTAAAAATATTTTGCATATATTTGATGTGGGAATTTATCTATAGAGTGTTGATATTCATAATACCAGTGAGGTAAGACATGCTACCCGAGTCTTTTTTATGTTTTGCTGAAGATGTCAAAGGAAATAAGACCACAGCCAAAGATTAAAATCAAGTACTTCTGTTCTTGAGCTAACATAAGACCAGCTTCCTTTGTACTAAGGTGATTTTGTACACATATGGTGTCATGCTGAAACATATCTAAAAGCTCACTTGGGTGGGCTAATTGCAGCATAAATTGCTTGATATTGTTTCATTACTATCTTCTCTTTACTTGAGTAAACAGGATGAGGAAAAGAGTGCCGTGGTACTCACCAGCTTCTGGAGTCATATATGTTACAGGCTCACTCCATGTACTCCAAAATTTTCCAACTTGAATTAACTTGCATCTAACTTGGAACTCATACTTAGTGTTTGCATCTAAATAGTACTCAGTGTAATGATCCCTTTCAGCAACCAATTCTCTAACCTAAAAGAGAGAAGCAACAGGTCAGTTATGTGTGTATCTTCCCAATGGGGACCAGGACTTCCCAGCCTTTGCTTGGGTGAGTAACTCACATGCCAAGTTTCACTTGTCATCTCCTTGTGACGATCTTCACAATGGGTGTTACTGAGTGCAGTTCGCTTCTCCCACTTGATTATAGTCTTAAATACTGGATAGTCCACAGTTTCAACCTGGGTTATTGTTGGTGTCACTGGTATCTCTACAAGTGATACAAGAATTAGGTGTTTTTTTAATGTGATACATTAGACATAGTCTATCCTGATAAATATTTGCTCTTAAGCAAATTTTCAAAAAAAGGTTATTTCTAAACTTGGAGATAAGCAGGTGAGGCATGCTGTTTAAACTGATGATTTTCCTGAAAGAAAACACACTCTATATTTATACTCCTGAAGAACACTTTTTTAAAAAAACATAAAGATTGATACCATAGTCAAACCAGATAGTATTGACCATGCAGTATCCTAGTTATATAATTATAACTAGAGCTGGTGTAGTGGATTTAGTATTGGCACAGGATGCCAAGGTTCAAATCGCCACAGCCGAGAACCTTAGGGGGTGCCCCTGAGCCAATTGCCCTCTGTCTTACTTACTTCACAGGATTGTGAGGATGAAAATGGAAGGGAGCGTTTTGGAGGAAAGATAGAATTAAAAAGTAACAAATAGCTAATAATAGGTTTGTTTGAGATGACAATTTAGTGAATAGTTTGTTCTGTTTTGATTGTTGATGGTTGTGAACAGATAGCTTTTGATGTTTTAGAATTGATTTTTAAAAAGAATCTGGATTCTTGATTTGGGTCTGGTTTAATTGTACTTTGTAAACAAAAACAAAAAACAAAAGAAGGTGGTACATTTTACATAACTTTGTTATCTCCTGCCAATAAGAAAATAATTCCAAGTAAAATACATATTGAAATATTATAGGTATTCTATGTAGCTGGTTATGGAAATAATTTCTTCAATAGTGAAAATACTGGCAGGACATGCTTAGGCAATTATCAGGGCAGGACTGAGTCAGGGCGGGGTGTCAGCTCCCAAAACTCTAGGGTTGCCATCTCCCCAGTCAGGGCAGAGGATCCCCTGATTTTGGGGGCCTCAATCCACTGCTGGCCAGCAGGGAAAACTAGCCAGCAGGGAAAATCCCTTCCCCTGAACAGCAGCATCCTGCGGGGATGCTGCCGATGCAATGCCATCACCGGTACTGACGTCATCATGCTGGGGCTGTTGCAAGGCAACACTCTAGCATTTGGGGGGAGCTCTATGTTATCATAGAGTTTTTGCCTCAAACGCTAGAGCATCACTGCACAACGGCCCTAGCATGATGATGTCAGTACTTTGCACACATGGCAGAAAAGTCCCGAGGAGGAGCCAGGATCCCCCCCGCTGTAGCAAAAGTGAGATCCGGCAACCCTACAACACTCTGTTAGTCTCTTGCCTTGAAAACCCTATGGCAGTGGTGGCGAACCTATGGCACGGGTGCCAGAGGTGGCACTCAGAGCCCTCTCTGTGGGCACGCATGTCATCACCCCAACCAGGCCCAGACCATCATTAAAGTGTTGAATTCTCTGCCAAATAATTTTAAGTAAATGAAAGCATTTGGGATTGCTTTCCTTACTTTGTTTGGATCAGCTTAAGTTAATGTATGAGTTTGTTTTTTTTCTAAAGTAAAACCTCAGTATTCAGGTTAAATTGCCATGTTGGCACTTTGCGATAAATAAGTGGGTTTTGGGTCACAGTTTGGGCACTCGGTCTCTAAAAGGTTCACCATCACTGCCCTATGGGACTGCCATAAATTTACTACAGCTTGATGGGACATTCTACCACCAGCTGATCTGGAGCATTCTGTACCACAGAGACTAGGTGCAGTGCATAACAGAGGTAAAACAGTTTAAGTGGCTATGGCTAAATGAAAACAGTACATCTTGAGTGGCAAACAACAGCAATATTTGATCTCAGCTGACTTCCAGATATTTTCAGTCTGAACCTTAAAGATCAGGTGGTGGTTCAATCTAGTTGAGCTCAGCAGTGACCACAATGATCTGTTAGTGTCAATGCTAAAATAGTTTAGGATTAGGATAGTCACACAGGGGATTGTGCCAAAATGTCCATCCAATTTTATACCAGGTGCAGGATTGTTTATAGTCTAAAAGTGAGGGATGTTCTTATTGGGATATCCTCTCTTATGTAGACTGTCCACTAATCATGCAGTTCCCAGGAGTTGCACAAAGCACTGTAATAATTCAACTACTGCAGCTCTCAAAATGTAGATTAGAATCTATGTCTGTACATGCAAAACAGTTCTCTTTATAGAATTAGCAATATAGAACACTATAACAGTGTTCCAGAAGTTCTATCTACACTCCTTTGTCATGATCTCAGTAATATTAAGCTAGTTATGTTAGATTAAAACACCTAATACCAGGTATTTGCAAAAAAAGCCTCTCTGAATGATTGCACATTACCTATTTCCGTGAGGTTAACTTGTAAAGGATCCGAATAAACTGCTCCTAGGTAATTTTCAGCATAGACCTGAATAGAAAATGTTTGGTTTTTCTGCAGGCTGGTCAGAGGGATGACACAAAAATGGCTGTTTGAAGGAAAGGTATTGTTCTCTTCAGTCTGTAAACTGTAAAGATCAAAATATATTAGGGCACATATACTTTTGCTATAGCTATGAACCTCTGGGTTGGATTCTATGGCTTTGTGAGGGGGAGACACTCACAGAGGTGCACTTCTCCACCAACCCCCTTCTCAGGTATTTCCAGGGTTCACAGAACCACCTCTGTGGGCAAAAAGCCATAGGTGCAGGGGGGTATGGTGAGGTACAATGACCCCACCAGAGCTCTTGTTCCACCATGTTTCCTCTGCAAACTTTCCACTGGCACAAACATTAGGTGGGGAGTCATTCTGCTTGATTTTCTCTCTTTACTGTGGCTCCAGCCACAAATCTAATGTAGCCATTTAGAAAAAAAATGCATTGCCTGTGCAACCATAATAAATAATTTAAGTAAGTGAACTATGAAGTGGTCACTTTTCTAATACTGATGCAGATTTGGGAGGTTAGTTAACTTGTTCAGCAATGTAGGCACATATTTTTGAGAACAAAGGCAATGTTTAAAAGGAATGACTGGTGAGATTCCCTGTCAATTTAAAGCACTTCCCGGAAAATCATTGAGTTATTTTAATGTTCACATTATGAACATGATGCAGCCAAAGACTTCTAAGCTCCATTGATTTCATTGGGAGAGTTAATGGTCAGGCCATACATTACAATACAGTCATGTGCTGTGCTAACTAAACAACAGCTGCTCTGAATCAAAACATTTTTTGGGGGGGAGATGTTCAGTAAAAGAGCAGCAGGGGAGAGGGGTTGCTTAACTCTTTCC
>NW_015169172.1:1924719-1958399 GCF_001447785.1 Gekko japonicus
AAAGAGTGAGTGAGTGGGGGTAATTCTGGATGATTGCAGGGAAGAGGGGGGCAATATCATAGCCACACCTCTTATCTTATGTTGTCCTCCCTTTTGAGTGTGGCTATTCACACTCCAGATCATACTTTCTTTCAGTTTCTTCCCTTTCCTCACAGCTGCATAGGATCTGTAGAAAAGTTTAGACTAATGCAAGGGCATCCAAACTTGCTTAACATAAGAACCGCATAGAATAAATGTCAGATGTTTGAGAGCCGCAAGACATCTCCCTTATATATAAAAGCCGAATGGTGGTGGCACTTCTCTAGAACATTCTACACGCTCTGGAATTGGTTGGCTGTGACATATAATAATAATAATAATAATAATAATAATAATAATAATAATAATAATAATAATAATAATGATGATGATGATGATGATGATGATGATGATGATGATGATGATACATAATGTCCCATCAAGGCACAACCTTGTCACGGTGATTCCCCATGGGGTTTTCAAAGCACAAGATAAGCAGAGGTGCTTTGCCATTGCCTTCATCTGCATACAAACCTTATTCTTCCTTTGTGGCCTTCCATCCAACCTCACTTAGCTTCTAAGCTCTTACAAGTCTGGACTAGTTTGGCTGCTGTAACCATGGAATATAGCATTTTATTTTCAGGAAGCACTCTGGTTACTGAATGAGAGGTGCTGAGGATCACCCTTACCATAAAGCCTCTTCTTCTGTCTGGGAGGCCCTACAGTCTGATCCACTAGCAAAGGAAAGAAACTTAAAAATCGTACTGGGGCTAGAAATGGGACTAGATCTAGCAACCTGGTTTTTCAGAAAGTGTAAGTAGGACACTTCCTTTGTTTCCAGTTATCAGAGCCACAAGATGTGAACAATTGCGATTGGTTTGTGGTTGTTGACTGTGACCTCAAGCTAGTCCACATAGTCAGATCACAGCACCAGTAACTGCTCTGTCATCTCTGCATCCTCAGTTTAGTATGCAAGTAACCTAGTTTTGGGGGCACACTAGACATTACACACAAGTGTGTGTAATGAAGTCCAACAGTTCTTTCATTCTTGACTTGAGCTTAATCATTTCTTCATGGTGCAGAGGTTCCTCTACTTAAGAAAATGCTTTACATTTTAAATAGATGCTCTTACCTCTTCAAATACAGGTTGTACCTAGTGTTTAAATGCGTGTCTTTGCCTGGGTCCCAAGTGCACCTCATATTATTCGAATGCTCATATTTGAAGCAGGTTAAATTGACAGGCCTGTCAGGTAAATCTGTAAAAGTACGCAGCATATAAGATTATGTTCATTCAAAACGTACGAAAGGTAGCTAGTGCTGTGTTTCTCCACTGACCAAAAAGTCTGCACAATCTCTATTATCATTCTAAATTCCAAATAGAAGAAAGTTTGAGCCCTGTGGCACCTTTAAGACCAACAAAGTTTTATTGAAGGCATAAGCTTTCATCTGCACGCACACTTCTTCAGATACACACTAACCCTAACCCTAACCCTTGAATAAAACTTTGTTGGTCTTAAAGGTGCCACTGGACTCAAACTTTGTTCTGCTGCTTCAGACCAACATGCCTGCCCACCTGATTCTATCTTTGCAAACATTTTTTAAAATGTTGCTCATTCCCTAAACAAAAATACAGGGAGAGCAATATGAACAGTTTGAAAAGGTGATATTGAACACATTTACTAGAAAAACAGTTTCACTGCAAGCTGGGGTCATTTCGTAGAAAAAGAGCTGCAGGAGTTCATTAGCATATGGTATGCAAATGAGCTACTAGGCTATTAGCATAATAGCTCATTAGCATATGCAATGCCCCCTGACATCACTGGAAGTGATGTCAGAAGGGCAAGCAAAGGGGGGGGGGTTTAGGCATCTTCAAAAGCCTCCCCTTCCCTTCCCCAGTCGGGGGTGGGGGAGGGAAGCGAAGAGAGAAGGGGTTTAAAATTTAAACCCCTTCTCTCTTAGAAAGAGGGAAAGAAAGAAGAGAAGGAAAGAAGGAAAAGAGAGGAAGGAAGGAAGAGAAGGAAGAGAGAAAGAAAAAGAGGAAAAGAAAAGGAAAGGGGAAGGAAAGGAGGGAAAGAAAGAGGGCAAAGAGAGGGGGGGAGGGGGAGGCTCTCCCCCCCCATAAGTCTCCGCCCCCCCCCACAAGTCTCCGCCACCCCCATGGATCCCTCACTTACCCCGGGAGGCGGGGTGCTCTTCTGGCCTCCCCTAGGCCGCAGTGCTCTGGCACTGGCCCGGGGAGGTGGGGGGGGGACTCTTCTGGCCTCATCTGGGATGTAGCGCTCCAGCGCTGGCCCGGGGAGGCAGCGGGGGCATCCTCTGGCCTCCTCCAGGCCGCAGCACTCTGGCGCAGGCCCCGGGAAGGCGGCAGAGGGGCCTCTTCTGGCATCCTCTGGGCCGTAGCGCTCCGGTGTGGGCCCTGGGAATGCAGTGACGGGCCTCCCTGGGGCTGCAGTGCTCCAGCGTGGGCCCCGGGAGGCCAGCGACAGACCATAGCGGGGGGAGCTGGGGGTGGGGCTTGCTGCCACCGCCATTTTGCAAGCTCCTGGGCTCCCGGAGCAGCGCTCTGCCATGCTCCGGCCCCAAAAGTCCCCTGTCTGCAAGTAATGGAATTTACTCACAAGATTTATTCACAGGGCACTTAAGAACTGGGAGTCAGTCTTCTAAAATGCTTGTTAGCAGAGGACTTTGAAACAAACTGCAATCACTGTCAAATTCTGTTCTCATTGATCTGAAAGCAAAATTTGAAGTAGCTTTCAAGAGGATATTCCGTTTTGTATCAGCTTTTGAATCTCATATATTAAATCTCACATGACTGGGAAGATGCAGATTCAAGTCCACACCTAGTCAGGATGCTAATCCGGGGCCTTGAACAATCACTACTCCCTAGGTATTTTCCAGGCAGCAGCTGCCTTCTGGGCTTCCATTGGTGTTGTGGCGATCACATTTATCTGTGTGATCATTACACACTTACATGTGTTCTTCATTTTTCCCCCCTGTCAGTGTTCCATCTGTTCACATTATCATTTTGGATTGGTTTTCTGCTCCCCCCATTTTTTTGCACATGTGCTGAAGTGTTGGAGCACTTCATCAGCTGCAAGGGGCTCAGAAATCCCTTTATGACTACATTCCCCGCCCACCACACAGCACCTGAGAGTCACACCTGGTGTACGTGTCTCATCCCTTATTGGTTGCCTCTTTTCCCATGTTTGAGCATTCTGTCTCATCACCCACCCACCCCAATTTTGAATTTCTTTACCTGATTTTCATCAGGTACACAGCTCACAACAGCTTGTTTCCTTTGATTGCATGCAGTGCAAAATGTACCTGAAAATGCCACCCAGGGACATGCTAGAATTTATCTTGAGCATGAATGAAGGAATGATAGGGAAGGCAATGATTGGCTGCTGGTGTTAGGCCTGCATGCAGACCTGGCATGCAGATAATAATAAAAAGCTTACCACCCAAACCTGCCCTTTCTGGGTGAATTTGAATGGCAATCCATGAGGCAGAAAAAAAATGTTCAGATTCTGAGCAAGGGGTTATCTTGTGAATTTATTCCACAGTGGGGAAAAAATATGGGGGAAAACTAGTTTAGGAAAGAATGGGGGGGGGACAAGGAAAAACTGGGACAGCACAGAGATGTTAATGAAGTTGTCTAGACTCAAGAAAGAAATTCCGTAACATAGGGGAATGAAAATGGAACATTAGGACAATCTGGAAAACACCTGCTTCACAGAATTGTTATGAGGATTAAAGGGGAGGAAACAGCTGTTCCACACTGAACACCTTGGAGAAAAGGTGGGCTAAACATATAGCTGGATGTATACATCAGTTATTTTGGCCAGTTAGTATGCACTACAGAATTATTTTGGTAGAATGTATGGAAGTTGTTATGAGCAAGGATAGAACTTGTCCTCCTAGGTATAAAGATGTTCTGTTGGAAGCAATGCTGAAATCCTCTGTAGACCTACCTGTTCCTGAGCTGCACTGAATGTAATACATATAACTGATAAATATGCAATATTACTGACAAAGCACTAAACATTGATAAGTGCTGGTCAAAAACTGAAACCCATTCTGCCCACAGGTTTACATGCCAAACAAGCATTGAATTTGACCTGCACATTGCAGGGACCTTTCTGCAAGCAAGTTTGCATGATGAAAGCCCTAAACAAATAATCATAAATGAAAAGTCCACCTTCTGAATGTCCTCCCCATCAGTGTCTTATTGTCAGCTAATGCTGCCATGGGTTGGAATGTTCAGTCAAAGGGATGTGCTCACTCGCCTCCCCCACTCCTTTCCCTATGCTTACGCTTATCTTGCAGATGTCCTTGAGGCTAGAGGTGCTTCTTCCCTCAGCTTCCCGCTGGGAACCTAACAGCTGGGTGTTAGCCCGCACTTAATAGTGCCTGCTTATTGGCTTTGTAATATCAGGGGGTCCCTTTTGAAGGGGGTATATCCCAAATGCCCTGCGCCTCTCCCGCCATTCCTGACATAAGAGTTCATGGTGTCTCAAGTACTTTCTCTCTCAATAAACTGAATTTTCTGAAGACCTGGTGTTGAGCGTGATTGATTGGGAACCCTGACACTTATTGTCCCAAATTAATTGAAATCATCTAGGACTACCATACCCACACGCCATACAAATAAAATACTTACGGCCCATGCAAAATTCTGTTCCACATACCACTTCATCATGAGTCTGCTGGGGACAACTAGCATAACATACAACGATGGAAAAGGGAGCATTAAAATCTTGAAGTTGAAGCTGAACTGTGGTTTTGTTTATAACTGACAAGAATCGGTCCTCAACAAGAACATCATTGAGTTTTATATATAGTTTGGCTTTTTTGCACAGTTCCATAGGGGAATGGCAGTTTATAGAAATAGTCTGACCCATTGGAATTATTCGAGCTGGTTCTGTCCATACTTGCCCAGCACACAAAACAACATCTGTGGAGAAAAAAATTAGTTTCAATGTACCATGAGAAATTATTTTTTAAAAGATCATAATAATGTTTTATGACACAGTTGTCTACTTTTTATCCATTCATATTTTTCATAGTATTTCAGTGGTTCTAATCCAAGTGCAAAATTTAATGCAGACTGGCCAGCCAGAGCGAACTGTTGATGGTTATTGGTTGATGTTGTATGGGTTGAGGGGGACTGACAAATAACTCATAGGAGTAGCTTTGAAGACCCAATCAGCACAAACAGGCAGTGTAATCTGCCCAAATGAGATATATGTAAATATGATCATATGATATGGAATGGCCTGTAAACAACATCATTTTTCTAAATATGCTAATCCCCTTTAGGCAGCCGAGGCCCAGAATCAAAGGGTTGGTAGGGTCAGGCATCTGCTCAGACTCATGCTATCACAGGCCCCACAGCTGATCAGTGATAAATAGCACATCCATTCCCACCAGGTATGGGGGTAGAGGTGTGCAATGTTTTTTTAACCTTTTTTTAAACATTTTTTTTTTCCTCCTAAAGGACTTTTTTTTTTAAAAAAATGAACTGAACGAAGAGGGGAAGGAAAGAAGTGGGGATGAAGGTTAAAAAGGCACAAAAATCAAAAAGAAAGGCAAAGGATTTCGCAGAGTTCCTGAAATGCAGACATTACTAACCAACCCTCATTTGTTTTAATGCAACAAAACAGGGCAAAGCCGTGGCGTCCCCCTCCACCACCCCCCCAAAGTAGCTTTGTTTCCTTTGAGAAGAGAGAGGGGGACACTTTGGGTAGTATCCAGAATATTCCATTGCCTGTGAGGATGCCACTTCAGACACAAAGTGAAAGTTCACTCTTCTTCCCACTGAGGAATCGGAGATCAGAGTTGACATTGGGTGTCAGGTAAATTACCCCTTTTTATAAAAACGTATCTTTGCCCCCCACCCGCCCCTCCCAAGAAGGAACTTGTGCAGACCCATCGATGTGCTACTAACTTCAATGCTCAAGGAGAAAGAAAACGAATTCTGAGCCACACAAATCACGTTTGTTGGATGTTAAGCTGACAAATTCAAATGTTTTCTTCTTTTGAAATGAATAAAGGGTTTTTTTAACCAGTATTTTTTGGTTTGGGTCTATTGGACCTGGAAAAAAAATTGGGCTTTCCAAAAAATCTCAGATCCCAATACCAGTCCCAGTATAGTATACGGATCCAGGATTTTTTTGGAAATCCTGAATTTTTGGGGGGGTCCAATAGAACCAAGATGAAAAACACTTCTCCTGCAGTCTGGTTTAGATGAGGCTGCAGGAGAAGGAGCCCCAGGGGCTGCTGTGCCACGCAGACCACATTGCTCCACATGGTACAGGAGATCTTGGCTGCGCTCACTTCTCCTGAAGACTGGTTTAAACTGGACTGAAGGAGAAGTAAGCCCAAGAGCTTCTGCGCCGCAAAGAGCACATTGCTCCTGGTGGCACAGAAGATCCTTGGGCTGTCTTCTGCATTCCCTTTAAACTTTAAAGGGATTGCAGTAGAAGCCCAACAAACAGCTGAGAGGCAGAAGCATTGCTCCCGCCTCTATGCTATTTTCAGATCAAACCCAGTAATTCCCAAATACGTCTGGTTTTTTTCCTCAGAAATCTACCTGAAAAATACTGGCAAGATTTTATTTAATTGATTTTTGGCTGAGCTAAACCTGAATGCACACCCCTTATACAGGTGAGCTCACAGGGGTCTCTGGGGAAACCTCTTATTTCCTTGTGTAGGACAAGGGAAAAATGAATGTGATTTCTGAATGTGGGTTCTGATATTTCCTCTGACATATTTATATGCTGACAGCTGTCACTGTGCCTTCAAAAGTTTAATTATAATAGATCCAGATCTTGATATGTAACCTAGAATCTTCTGATTAGAGAAATTTATAGTAGAATATATATTTTATAACTGCACTTTTTGTATATGAAGCTATAAAGGAAAAGCATTATTAGAGGCCTCTGGGGATAGAATTAGGATGCAATGAGAATGGAATGCATATTCAAGAAGCTGCAAGGACGTCAAGAGCGAAGTTAAATGTGAATCACAACCCTTATCTCCCAGCTCCCCAGAAACAAGAGAAAGAGGGACTAGCTTCACTAAAGTCAGAAAGGATCTCAGTGTTCCCTAATGTTCCCATTGCTCTGAAGAGCAGATAAGCAAATGCAACCACTGACAATACATGACCAGTATAAGGAGAGACCAATCGTAAGGTTTAAAGTCAAGTTATGCTTGTATGAAGTTAACTGCCTGGTACCAATTAGATACCCTTTAATGTGTAAACTATATATCATGTCATTTGGGGGATAAGACCTTCTGCCCTTCCTGGTTATGGCAGAATACAGCTTTGGAATTCCTGAAGTGCAAAGGCACTCAACCCTGTATTCCCTGTTTCAATATATTAAACAGATATTATCTAACTCGTTGGACTCCGACTGTGTGTTTCCAATTTGGCAACGGGAGCACGCAGACAGGTTCCATTGGAAGAGGCAATGGAGCAGTAGTTCTGCTCCTTCTAAATCTTTTGCTGGCAGACACATCTAGAAGAGACAAGAGAGTGCAACTCTTGAATATCTTCCAGCTTTGTTGGTGCCAATGGGACTTATGGAATATGAAAAAAATATTGTCCACTTGCTTCTCCAGGCATTTGGGTGTGTGAGCACAAGCATGTGTGTGCATGTATGCATGACATGGTGGTGGCACACTTAGTAGGGGCTGTACTACATGGAATCTTAGCCAGGGCTCCGAGAACTTGGAGTTAACCCTGCCCACCCCAACTACTTCCAAGCATATTTCTCAACTGGAAAAATACTGTGATCTAGCATTTATGCCCTGTGCTTACAACTGAGTATTCTATTGGCTTCACTTTATATCTCCTTGAAACCACTCAGAATGAGATATGTCTGCATTCATCTAAGAGTGAATCTGTCTGCTGTATCCTTGTGAAGCCCAACCCAGTGCTTGTTTCCTCAAAGTTATCTCCATTGAGTTCAATGATGCATCCTCCCAAGTAAGTACACACAAAAGCTTGCCTCTGACTTAAATCCTGGTAATCTTTATATTTTTTATGGGAACATAGTAGATTGTATAAGTAAAATAGATGATACTGAATGTCTTTATTTTAAAAAAATATTTCTATATTGCTTGCCTGCTATAATCATAATGAACTTTTAACAAAGTCTGAAACAGTATTTTAATGTTTCCAACCCTCTCACAGAAAATAATACTTAACTGGCTCTTTAGCTGCTGATGAACATCGATCAAAAAGAAGGACTTGGTCAAGCTTGCAGAAAAATATGCTCAACACCATTAAAACTTCAGATGTAACCATCATTCAAGTAGTGGTGGATATCAGTAAAAAGGCACTGCCTAAAAACAAAGGAAACAATATTAGTGCCTTCCTCTATTAAATGATAGTTTTAAAGAGTTAAGAAAAATAAAATTGTGAGATCCCAATGGAAGAATATTGAGCATTCACCTAACCAATAGGGAGGAATGAGATTGGTTTTGGAAATTAATTTCTTTATCCCTTTTTCTTTATTTATTTTTAACATTTTTATCCTGCCTTTCCACCCCAATTAAGTCGCTCATGGTGGATAGCAGTTAAAAAGACATTGGTTCTGTCAGGCAGCAGAGGCTTTCTTTGCTGGGGTTTCAGCTCCTTGGAATTCAGTCCATAAGGCCTCCTTCCTTAATTGCTCTTCAAAGGCTATGGAAAACTATGCTCTTTCAGTAAGCTTTTGGGGAAATGTGGTACTATGGAATGGCGATTTGAAGCAGTAGTGGCTACTATCAGGGGTCATTTCGTAGAAAAAGAGCTAGGGGGACTCATTAGCATAACTCATTAGCATATGCCACACCCCCTGACATCACCGGAAGTGTGTCCTTCCCACAGCTGGCGGCGACCTCCAGCGGGCACCAGCAGGGAGCTCCAGGCCCCGCCCTCCCGCACCTCACCCGGGGGGATGGCGTCCCCCCGCGTCCCCCCCCCAAATGACCCCTGGCTACTATAATTATTGTTGTACTGATATATTTTAGTGTAAGTACTTGCAGGGGATTACTTCATTTCCTCTTGTGTCCACATCCCCGCTTCTTTGTTTCCTCCTGACAGGCCCCATAATCCTCTTCCTTCCCTTTTTCTTCTCACTCACCAACCAAATGCTGGCTCCAGATCTTCCTGGTTAATCCCAAATATGTCCAGGATTTTTCAGGACCATTTTTTCTGTATCCCAAAAAATTCCCAGATATATTTGGGATACCAAATATACTTCCCAAATACTGATAAGGTATTTTTTAGGTACATTTTCGGCTCGGGTGCATTGTCAGGCCTGTCTGAGTTGCACAAGTTGGTGTAGAGGCTGCCAGTGAGGCCTGGTGAGTTGTGTGACACCAAGTCATCTGGTAGCCACCCTCCCATCTGGTTGAGTTGCACAAATTGCATGGTAGTAAGTTGCCTGGTGGGTCTGGCTTTGATTAGTTCTTTCTCCAGGGCAAGGAGGAGGAGAGCAAAGATGGACTGGGAGGGCAAAATTGTCCTGGAAAGGACCTTGCTGTTTACTGACAGAAACCAAGGCTGGCAATACCCTTGTGGTTGCCAAGCTACCTCACAATGGCTAATAAGCTCTTTTCTTAAAAGTATAGGAGCTGCTTCTACTTGGGTGATGCATTAATCTAGGGTTGCCAGCCCTCAAGTCCCAGCAGGGGTTCCCCTGCTTTGGGGGGCTTCAATCTGCCACCGGCCAGGGGGGGAAACCCCACTCGCAAACAGGGATGTTGTCACACAACATCCCCAACATGATGATATCACTTCCAGGTGATGTCAGCGTTCTGGGGGCATCGCATGGCAACGCTCTGGTTTTGGGGCAAACTATGGTTTTGAAGGCAAAAAACCATAGAATTTTGTCAAAACCCAGAGCGTCATGTGCGATGTCACTGATGAGATGATGTCACTTCCAGGTGATGTCATAATGTTGGGTATGTCGCACATGACATCTCTCCCACTCCCAGAATGCCCCCCAAATCCCCCTGTCATGACAATGAGGAGACCTGGCAACCCTACTGTAATCTCCCAAAGATTTCAGTCTTTTCTGCAAACTTGGGGCTTTTAAGTATCGCAAAATGGGGTTGTGTTGAGAATTAGATATATTAATTTTGAAACAATTCTATTGCTAGCAACCTCAAGCATATGTGTACCATAAATTTTTAATTTTAAAAAAATACCTTGGAAAATCTTCTGGATGTACTAACCATAATTGTTACCTAGTATTGGTCTGCTAACCTTATTAACTACACAAAAGGCTTTTTTAAAAAAACATTTATCTCAAAACAGAGACAGGAACATTGAAGTTTAGTTTTTAGGCTGGGATATGTGGCCATGTTGCAGACTGCTTTGAAAAGCCTTCTTTTTAAGTTTTCAAGGTCTTTTAAAGTGCAGCATGAGAAGGCTACGGTTTAAGAAATGCAAGCAAAAGAAAACTGCTTTGGCATGTGGAAAGAGCTTAAGGATTCTTTGAATCCTGGCTTTGAATTTCAAGTTCCATTTAAAGCTATGTTTAACTGAGAGCAGAGAACCAATTCATTTTTAGAAGCACTGAATATATTCTGTTCACACGTACCACATCAACCCTTTTGTACAATTGGTGCGTATTCACATTTCAGTGAAGGTGAGAAGTTGTCTGAGTACAATGCATGGAATTCTCCTGAAAGGTATGTGTGTGGGTTTCACAGGTATTATAAATGCTATAATGTTGTCATATTGGTACTGACTTTGTGATATAAGGTTGTGCATCCTAATTTACACACAGAAGTTGGTTTGGATGCAGTTTGAAAGCAGCCCTGAGTCAGAAGCCATGTTTTGGGGTCACCTTCATGACTTCCCAGGCCATATGCTGCCTAAGATTGTTGGAGGAGGACCATGTTTGATATTAAAACAGAGAAATGAGATCAGGCTTCAGACAACAGAAAAGATGACTTCCACCTTTTTATGTCTGGGTATCTCCTCATTTCCATAGCAAGGTGGTACCCAAATTCGGTACCCCCGTATACCCCAGGAAGCAGTTTCTTAATATAATTTTGCCTCAGAATACATGAGTGCGTGCATGATATGCAAGGGGGATGTGCCACATGTCTTGGTAAAGTTGACAGCTCTGGGTTGGGAAATATCTAGAGATTTTGGGGGTGGAGCCTGAGGAGGGTGGGGTTTAGGGAGGGGAGGGACTTCAATGAGGTATAATATCTTACAGTCTACCTTCCAAAGCAGCCATTTTCTCCAACTGAATTGATCACTGTCACCTGGAGATCAGTTCTAATTCCAGGAGATCTCCATCCACTACCTGGAGGTTGGCAACCCTATGTCTGGGGCTACACATGTGTAGGCCATTTGGGTAACACGTTCCAGTGCAGCATTTCTATAGACTGAAGGATTTCTGCTCATGGAGCACAACTTTCTCCTAGACTGGATCCAAACTCTAGTACATATTCTATTCTGCTCAAACTACATAACCAAATTTTCTTTACTACATTTTTTGCTATTACTGCACAAGGTTTCTCTGAATTCGAACTTCCAATTGGCCTGGGGTTGCCAACTGGCCTGGAGAAAAATGTTCTGTTCCTTTAGTAAAGGCTTCATGGGTGGAAATAGGCAGCTGAAGCTTTTCATGATATAGAGATAAATAATACCAGCGGGTACATAACACCCCCTTAGACCTTTCTTAAAAGGAAAAGACATTCTTCTCCAGGCCAGTTGGCTACCTTAGTGAAGGTTTGGTTTCATTGCTCAGATTAGGGCATTACAGCCCCCCAGGGACTCCTCTGATCAAATATGCCACCATCAAAATAACCGTTTCTCTTGGTTTTCCACTTCCTTCCTCCAACTCCCCCAGGTTCATCAGCAGTGACAGTTGGTACCTGGAAACACGATTACTATCTTGATTCTGTTCTTATCGGTGTGCTTGAACTTTGCCCATTTATCTTGTTTTCCTCTTTCCTCCCCCATGGGGCTTTGTTTCATGTTGCAGGAACCAGGCTGTTTCAGTCTTTGTAGAGTGCGTAATAACAGCCTGATAAGTAAGTTGATAGGTGGCCAAACTACCTGCCACCCTTTGGCATGGAGACTGAAAAAAACCTGTTCATCCATGGGTCGTATTGCAGCACAACCTAGGTGCACAACTTGCAACAGAATGACCTGCCAACAGGATGAAAAATGGCTAACATGAAAGCAGATGAATAGGGTGACTCTTAGAAACTTATACCCTGAAAATCTTTTTGGTTTCTAAGCTGCTACTGGACTTAGTACTTTGGTCACCAAATGAGAAGGGAGTACTTACTGGAGAAGACCCTGATGCTGGGAAAGATTGAAGGTCAGAGAAAAAGGGGACGGCAAAGGATGAGATGGTTAGACAGTATTGCCGTTGCAACGAACATGAAATTAAGCAAACTCTGGAACACAAAGGAAGACAGGAGGGCCTGGCGTGATGTTGTCCATGGGGTCGCGAAGAGTCAGACTCGACTGTGCGACTGAACAGCAACAAGACTGGACTCAGATCTCACTGTTCTACAGACCAGCACAGCTACCCTCTGAAGCAATGTAATGAAAGATTTTCATACTCTGATGGTACAGTCCTAAGCAGAGTTCCACCCTTTTATGCCCATTGACTTCAATGGATTTAGAAGGGTGGAACTCTACTTAGGAGTGCCATTAGAAGTCTTAATACAGAACATGTTATTATTCCCTGTTGCAAAGCATTTCTGAACTGCGATGCTGAATGACCAAGACTCCCCATATTTCTCCATGTGCAGTTCTTTGCCATTGCATATCGAGGAACTTTTTTTTGCTGCATTTTAGGAATGTGATAGTGTCCCACAGTCCATTGAATTAACTTCTATAGGTTACCTGAGCTGGGAAAATAATAAGAATTTTGGAACAAGCTATCACATCCTTGGTCATATGGCTACTATTAGGGGATAACATCAATGAGTGATGATTCCAATATGTGACATGGTATAGTGATCAGAATGCCGGAGTAAGATCTAGGAATGCCAGGTTCAAGTTCCCATTCTGTTATGTAAGCTTGCAAGGTGACCTTGGGCCAGCCTAACCTAGCTCACAGGGCTGTTGTGAAGTTACAGTGGATGAGGGGGGCAACAATCGACACTGTTCTGAGCTCCTTGAAGGAGGGCTGGGAGAAAAATGCACTTTTTTTTTTTAATGCTGTGTCTTATACTCAGGCCTTAAAGTTACAAATACAGAACTGAATAGGAAGATCAGGAATTGAATAGCAAGTCTTCATTACACTGGAAAGTGTGACATTACTGAAAAAAATATCTTGGGGAGGTCTCAAATTAGGAGAATAGCACAATCCATTTGTCAAAGTTTCCTCTGTCCTTTGTGATATGGTGGGCTTGTGTCTCCAGGCACCATTAAGCCATGAGTACAAGTGTGTAATACTAGAACTAGTTAGCAAATGGTAAATCTTGATCCAGTTTGCATCTCTTTAGGAAAAAGGTGGGTTAAAATGCCTGAAATAAATCTGATCTCACCCCCACTTCTAATCCAGTCAACACATGTATATAAACAACACCCATATAGTGTGCCATCTACATGGATGGCCTCTTGCTATGAATAACAGCATATCCTTGGGCAAATATGTGATATAGTAATCTTTCAAAATGATGACCTCTTGCAAACTTCATACTATTTAGTTTGGGAATTTAAACATTCTCATAGTTCAGCCATGCTTTTCCTCTGGAAGGTCAAAGCTATCTTTAACCTGTATCAGTCAAATACATAAAACCCCCTTAGAATCTTGGTTTGTATATGTTCTGAAATGTTACAAATTACCAACCAGAAAGCATTTATAACTGTTGAAACACACACACACACACACACACACACATTTACAATATAGTTAAGAATTTATCCCTGTTAAAAAGATTCAGAAAGTACTAGTTTAAGCTTATCAGTTGTCTGAAGACATGAATAGATTTTTACCTTACTGTCCATTGGGCAATGTGTCTCACTTCTGTGCTGAACGAGTTCCCTGTTTATTGCTGTAGAACTATACTTCCCTTTCCCTTAAAGTGTATGATTCAGAATTCACTGCCTGATGAACCAATAGAAAAAGCAAGATATAAGCAGTTCATGAGCCATGACCTACATTACCAATGAGTTAAGAACACCGTACTGTTTCTAGTTTAATAAGCAACAATTTACTCTCTGAGTCAGCCTGTGGGAAAACCCACAGCTCTCAAAAATGTGTCCCCTTTCTCCAGTCCCCTCCCACCTCCTTCTCAGTATCAGGTTTGTCTAAAGAAATAGTCTTGCACAAAAGCATCTGTACATTGCCAGCACATCTGTAGCTGTCTAGAAAAACTAGTCTTAAAGAGTTTGAAAACAGTAAATTAAAAGTTAATTTATCTGCTTATAACAACATTGCCTGATTCTAGTTAATTATCCCAGTATGGATTTGCAGCATAATTCATATCAACATTGGTTATAGTCCTGGTACTGCAGCACTAATTCCTACTCTATGACCTTCCATATGCCATAAAAGGTAAAGGTAAAGGTTCCCTTGCTCGAAAGCCAGTTAAATCTGACTCTAGGGTTGCGGTGCTCCTCTCCGTTTCAAAGCCGAAGAGCCAGCGCTGTCCGAAGACATTTCCGTGGTCATGTGGCCGGCATGACTAAACACCAAGGCGCACAGAACGTTGTTACCTTCCCACCGAAGTGGTACCTATTTATCTACTTGCAATTTCTTGCTTTCGAACTGCTAGGTTGGCAGGAGACCATGTGCCATATAATCTATCAAAAACTTAGTCTCCTTCATGAATGCCTAGCCTACTTGTGGTGATTGATTTTGTTTCTCAGTTTTAATATCCTAAGTATTAGATATGGAAAGTAAATAGCCTTCATGCTGAAACAGATTACGACACATGTAGTAAAAAGGATGTCCCTCATCCTTGTGTCCAAGTTCAGTTTTACGCACTGCGATGTGATAATGAAGCAGAGAGCTAGCAGATTTCCAAGGTAGTGTAGCTCAGAGGTGCTGCCTTATTCGTGGGTAGTTCCAACAGCAGGGGTGCCCCACTATTGACCTGAACCAAAGTCCCCCAAAAGTCAAGCACTCTCAGCTTGAGCCACCAAGTCAGCCTGTAAGCACTCTGCAAAAAGGGATTTCATACTCAGGTTTCACACAAGGCAAACCTCCAATGCCATCTCCAACCTCCCCCTCCACCCAGCAGAGATATGCTCATGGAATAACAATGGGTTCCTCCAGTTGTAGTATCTGCATTTCTATAGCTATTCAGTTGCCACCTGACACATAGCCCTTCTGTCTCCAAGTCCTTTTTGTGATTCCTATACCTATGTGAAAAATCCTTTGTTTCAACACCTGTCCTTCCTGCCCCATCCCTCAAGATACCGAGATAACTAACCAAACATTCAAATTATTCACAATTCTTCCTGGCATCTATCAGGGACCCATCTCCCACCTTTTGTGTAAATCTGAGAAACCATTCAATCTACCTTGGCCAAAACATCAGTGGCCATCAAGACCCATTCAACTAGCCATCCAGCATCAAGGCTAGTGTGCAGCTAGACTCTGCCCCTCTGGGACCCCATTAGTCACACCTGAATTATGCTCTGCCTGGTACCACACCTCCATGGACTCCTTATTGGTCTAGAAAAATCTACTGTTCTCACCTGAGACCAGCCCCCAAGGCCTCCCATTGGTCTGCATTGTTTTCCAAAGTCTATATCTGTCAGAGCACATGGCCTCAGATTTTGTGTGTCTGCCCCGATGCCAACTGGCAGTTTACCCCCGAACTTTGGTTTGGGCCATAATCTCATCTCCATGGACCCCTGCACACCTGGGCAGGTTGTATCACCCCTTAACTGACCCCTCTATTCGCTATCAATCACCTCTGCTTTCTTAGTTCTGTATTGCTCGCTCTTTTTGAATGTTTAGTGTGCTTGTAATTAGGGAATTGCTTTAATAAAAACTATTTAATTAACTATTCAAATTTGGAGTCTTCCTACTATACTGGACCTTGGTATAAACAGGTGTACAGGTCCCTTGTCCCCCTCTGGCCTTGCCTGATGCCTAGCTAATTTCTCCAAACAACAGGCAGGCCATTGGTGGTAACAGTAGGGAAATTTGTTCACCAATGCAGCACTGAACCAATGTCTTGAGGCTGTGGTCTGATGTTTAAGGCAAAACAAGCTGCAGCTGAATTCAGACAAGACAGAAGTAATGCTGATTGAGAAGGCTGCACTTGTCCTGGGTGGAGTAGAGTTGGCTTTTGCAGACCAGGTTAGGAGCTTGGGGTGCTCATGGACCCAGCCTTGCTGTTAGAAAAGCAGGTTGGTGCAGTGGCCAAGAGAGCCTTCTATTAGCTGCATCTGGTTCACCAGCTCTGTCCTTTCTTAGACCTATTAAGCATAGGTGTTTTCCCTTGCTTTCACTGTGCATGTCCATCGAGTTTTCTTTGTTGTTCTGCATTTTCCATCACTTTCACCATGCATGTCTGTCAGGTCTTCTTTTTCATTCTGCATTGATTTCCCACCCTTCAGTGCTCAGTTTGCTTCCTAGTCAATATATCCCCAGGTTTTCTGAGAGTGGTTTTGTGCCGAATTTTCCCTTACCTCACTTATAAAGCCAGAGGTAATTCAAAAGCATACAGATTCCCTCAGATTTCTTTCCCCCCACCCTTTTCCTGCCCCTCAGAGGCCACTCCACCACCCACATTGAGGTCATTCCTCCCACTCTGCACCTTCTGCTATCTTCCCCCCTTCATTGGTATACAAGCCCCACTACTACTCATTTTTCCCATCATTAAAATTTTAAATAACAATTTTTTTTAACATGGAATGACTCTAGTGAAATGAGACTTTCACTAATCTCATATCGCTGAATAAAAAAATTAGGACAGTGGGGGGAAATTGAAAAGGAGCTGCAAAGTTTTAGTTCCCTGCTGGTATTGACTTGAAAGGTGGATCAGAGAGGAGGCAAATGGCAGCTTCCCCAGTGAAGAGAGAGAAGGATTTCAGTGTTGAATGCAAACAAAGGGGGGGGGGAAATTATCAGCGTGGAATGAAATTGACATGAGATGTAAAGAGAGAGAGACACTGGGATGGAAAGCTTAAAGCTTTGAAAACATTTCTCCCTTTTGTTCTTTAGTGAACAAAAGAACAATGATTTTTTTGGGGGGGGGATCCATTTTGGCAGACTCTGGAAGCCTAGCAATAAAATGGCACCTTGTTGCTTTACACTTAATTTTTTTTTTACAAGTGGCATGAGTCTAGTAAAATGAGACTTTTGCTGGTCTTGGATTGCTGGAAAAATTACATGGGGAAAAAGTGCTTCTCTGGTAGGTCTCCATGCATTTAATGACATTGTCCAGACCCCTCACGTTGTACAAAAACTTCTGCAAATGCTCTGCAGAAGGCTGGGGTGTTGTTTTATTCTCTGTCCCCAGCACTTAAAATAGAGAACCTAAGTAAATTAAATGGGCTAGACAATCCCGCGCTCCCCCCTCCCCCGCTTATAAATTTGCTTAAGTAGAACAAGCATAACAGTTGATTAAAGCTAATATTAAAAACCAGAATGCATTCAAATGTGCTTATATAACTTTGGAATTTTTATAAAGAAAAACGAGCATTACATTACTTTTGGTCTCTACAAAATGGTGATTTCGGTTCCTCCCTCAATTTTCTTCTGCTGGAGTTTCCTGCAAATCGTAAGGGTCTTGTTGAGAGGGTGATGTTGATCTACATTTTTTTTAAGTGATTGCTTCAACAGTTCCATTGGCGTTATTAGATCAAGTGAATGCAGCACTTTAAAGCCTTCTTCTTTTGAGGTGATTCTGTGGCTTTTGCCATGATGTGTAAACTGCAGAATGAGTGGCGATGTCCAACTGTATCTAATTTCTTCTTCAGCAAGGCGAGCCATCAGTGGTTTCAATTCCCTCCTTTCCAATAGTGCCTCTTTCGGGAGATCCGGGAAGATATCTATCTTTGCATTATGGTATTTAAGATGCCCTCGTTTTCTGGCAGATGTTAATATTTCTTTTTTATATCGAAAGTCTAACAGAGTGAGGATGATATCTCTGGAGGCTCTGTTTTTTAAAATGGTTACTGGTCCTGCTCTATAGGCTTTAGTGACGATCAGTGACACATTTCCCCCTGGGGGCACTTCATGCTGTAGCCAGGCAGATATCTCAGGTAAATCTCCCTTTTTTCCAATTGAATCCTTCATCCCTCTGATTTTTAGATTATTTTGCCGGATTGTCATATCTGTACGAATTGCTTTTTCTGCCAAAATGTCCTCCAATAGATGGAGTTGCTGGATCTCTGTTTGATTTGTGAGGCCAGTATTTAATGCTTGCTCTGCCTTTGCTTTTGTTTCTGTCATTGCATTTTGCAGTTTTTCCATTTGATCATACAACGGCTTAATTAAAGAGGACATATTATCCAATATTGTTTTCTGCATGGTGGTGAAAGCCGCATTTAGATCAGCCTGGGCTATCAGCTTGTCAGAGCCTCCACCCCCAGTGGCCATTTTGACTGCAAGGTTGAACTGAGGGCCCAAGATTGTTTTCGCAGGGATTGAGGTGAGAATTGCTTGTACCTTTTGTATTTTTGCTCGATTCGTTTGATCGTCACTTTGGTCATCGTTTTCCATCAAGTCTGATTTGATTTGTGCCATTTAATCTTTAATTAAAGCGGGGGGGGGATGGTTGGGTAGAGCGGAGCAGTGGAATCAGGCGGCCATTCCCGTTTTGCACCCCCTAGTGCCCCGTTCTGGTTCTTCTGACTTTGTGTTCAAATAAAGCTGTTATCACTGTTCACCTGCTGCCTCGAGTCTCGTATCTAACACAAAAAAAGTGGAGGGAGAGTGAGAGCTCCCCCCGGCCACCTTGGCAAAGGAGCTGGGGCTGGGAGATGGGGTGCCATGCCAGGCGCAGCCGGGATCAATCTGGGGTTTACTCAGGGGCAGGGAAGGAGCCCGCCCGCCTGCCAGAGCTGCCTGCTTGCAACAATCTTCAAGAAGAATCCCACACACAAAGCAAACCATTTTTTTTAAAAGGGGGGAGGGCGGGAGGAATCGGGTGTGTGTAGTCTCTCGCTCTGGATTCGCTTGGCTAAAAGTCCAGAACAGCTGCGTGCCTGTGTGTGTAAACGCAGGGGAGTGGAGATTAAGTACATCAAAGGAGCCAACAAAAAATCAAGCCCAAAGGAAACTCCTCTGTTTGCAGGCAGGGGGAGATGACTTTGTAGAGTGGAGGAGCCCCAAAGAGAACTGTTTGGCCTGCAGCTCCTCCTGCCCCTCTCCCCACTTTTTTGCCTCTTGCTCCTGTTTTGCGCCTGACAAGAAGAAGAAGAAGAAGAAGAAGAAGAGATTGGATTTATACCCCGCCCTTCACTTAGAGTCTCAGAGCGGCTTACAAACTCCTTTCCCTTCCCCTCCCCACAACAGACACCCTGTGAGGTGGGTGGGGCTGAGAGAACTCTGACACAAACTACTCTTTTTCAAGGACAGCTGTGCCAGAGCTTGTGACTGACCCAAGGTCACATCAGCAGGTGCAAGTGGAGGAGTGGGGAATCAAACCCGGTTCTCCCAGATTAGAGTCTGCACACTTAACCACTACACCAAACTGACAAGAGCGCTTCCCCTTTAATAGCAGCCTCAGGCAGAGCCAGGTGTCTACAGGTAGGCAGCACACTTGATGCGGAGGCAGAAGCAACAGGAGGAGAAGGAGGAGGAGAAGCGGAGGGTGCTTTGAAGGACACGCGTGGCCCTGGCGGGAGCAGGAAACTAAGAGAGCAGCGGGGTCAGCAGACGGAGGGAACTACCAGCAGGAGCAGCAGCAGCAGCTACCTAGATGAGCAAGGTGCTGGCGGCATGGGGTGCCCGGGGCATCTTCTGGTGAGGGGCAGAGGAGGCGCTGGTGCTGGCTGCTGCCAGGGAGCCTGACGGGGGAGGAGGAGGAGGTGGCTGCTGCCCGGCGAGAAAAGGAAGACGAGGCGGTGGGGAGCAGCAGCGGCAGTGGGGCCAGTTGCTGTTGCAGCAGTGAGCGATGCAGGAGGAGGCGCAGGAGGCTGAGGTGGAGCACATGGCAGTGCTCCGCTGGGTTGGCCAGCGGGCTGGGAAAGGGAGGGCTGCTGGGAGCAGGGGGCAGGGCTTGCTGCATGTGCCCATCCCCTGGGCTCCTTACTGCCGGAGCATTGCTCCGGAGCGCTCCTGCAGGAAATGAGGCCTGGATATTGTAACTCTGCATGCAAGAGGATCTGGGAGGGAAAGGGTTAAGAGAGTTCTCTCACTCGGGTACACTTGGCAGTTGGCCCCACCCTCTCATCGGTTAGATGCTGAGCCTCTTTGGCCTTTGGCTTGCCTTCTGTTTCATCTTATATAGGACCTCTCTTCTCTCTCCCTCTTACCCGGACTTGGAGCTGTAGCAAGTTAACCTTTTTGAAGTTGATCTGTTCAAAGTAAATTAAATATACCTACATGAATATGTTATGTAAGATGTGCTTCTAGTTTTATAAGTAAAGTTTATTTGTCTTATTACTAGTGGAGTCAGGTCACGTTTGTAATTTGTTTGAACAGCATTTCCCCCTTAAGGAGGAAACATGGAGAAATGGGATATTGCATGAAGCTTCTGTGCTTCCATGGCAAATGATTTTTTTTTTACATTTCACTCAAGAAAACTTGCATGCTAATGTCATGAGGCCTACTTGTACATTTTCACTCTGTCTGAAAAATTTAATTGCCCAGGGAACAGAGGCCCTTTCATGTGTCTGAAATTTGGCAAGCGGAAGGATACCTGAGGTGAAGGGAACATAACCCTTGAGTATTTCATCAAATTGGATGAAACTTACAGCCAGAAATGTGCTTCACAGAGAAACAAATTAAATGTAGAATAAAGAAAATGAACACATGTAGTAACTAAACTAAAGATCTACATTAAAAAAATTAAAACTGAAGATGAACTGATTTTGGAGGATGAACATCACAAGTTTAGAACACACATTTCTGGGATAATGTGTAATCTCCCCCCCCCCCCAATTTCTCATGTTTTATCATCCTGGGTTCCAGAGTGTCCATCGTGATGTGGCTGTCAGAACTGTCTGTTGTAGGCAAATACCACGGCAAATGGGTTGAGGGATGACGAAGCATTCAAACAGCATTAACAATGGGTATCCATGTGGTAACAAATCTTAATAATAATAATCTTAACTGAAAAGAGATTTTTTTGAGGAGGGATCTGAGCATTATCCTAGAGCCTGGCTTCAAGTTCACAAAGTTCAGAGAGAGGAAGGAGAGTGAGGAGGGAGTGACTCAGATATGTATCAAACAGGGACATTTTTGAGTTAGGTGAACTGATAGGTATACACCGCAGTCAGTGACCACAACACAAGAACATAAGCACAGGCAAATTAGTGAGATTAGTGATATAAATTTAAGAGTTCTCCATCTTTAATTTTCTTCAAAAGCAGCAGGGGGAAAGCAGACTTTTCCCTGTGCTGTTTTTGAACAAAAAGTCCATGGGCAAGGGAAGTGAAATCCAGTCCCCACCCTCTCCTTCCTTTGGTCTGTGCCATGGCTTCTAGCATTTTGTTCCCCAGCCCCTGTCCTGTACTAGTGCTGGACTCAGAGACAGCAGCTGAAATCACCCGAGTGCTGTAAGGTAAAGTGTCTGATCCCCCTGTTTATTATTTATTGTGGATCATGTGTGCCTGCTAGTGGCTTTGTCGGGCCTGCCCAAATGCCTTCCTTGTGCCTCCTCTGCCAGAGATTGTCCTCATTCTGCTGGGTAGCAAACCAGCAAGAGACTTTTGCTAACAGGCTCCATTCTAGAGAAACAGCTTTGCCTCTCCCCAGTCTCGTTGGTGCCAAAAAGGGACATGTCACAGTTACCTGTCTGTGGGTTATAACTGTGCCACTGTCAGAGGCAGGGCAGACAGCTATACAAACATCCCTTTAGAAGTCCCCTGATAACAGGACTAACAGGTGAAGCTTTTCACTGTGTGGAGTTGCTTGGAAAATGCTACAGACCAAGTCACTGTTAAAGGGAGAGCTGCAAAGGCAGTTAGACACTGGTAATGGCAACTTGGCAACTTTGCTGAGGGGTCACAATTGTATTTCTGGAAGCTGTCATAGGGAATGGCTTTCAAGCACACTAGTAGAGAGAAACGCTTCTACTCTGTGAGCTGCCTATAAATGGTTACTGTACACAAGAACAGTAAGTATGCCCCCCACCTTCCTTCCTTCCTTTAAAACTCCCCTCCTCCATTCCTAAGTAGGTGACATTTATTACCATGGAGGCATGCAATTTGGTTGCCGTGGTTTTAGACAACAATGATGACACAATGAGCTCAGAGGGGTTCTACAGGGCTGTTCTCTTCAGGGAGCCCTTCAGGTAATGCAGAGGTATTATTACTAGAGATCCCATGCTGGTCCTGTCCCCCACACATTGCTCTCTAGATTACTGCTAAGTTTCCTTTTTTCCTTCAAGATGCTGCTTAGGTTTCAAGGGTTGATTGGTTTGGGGGCTCATGAACACGTGTTGGCTTTGCGAGGTAACTAATTACTCAGATAGGGTTGCCACCTCTGACCTGGGAAATTCCTGGATTTTTTTTTTTTTTTGAGGGGGTGGACTTTGGAGAAGGGACGGAGCTCAGCGGGGACGTGATGCCAGGGAGTCCACTCTCTGAAGCTGCCGTTTCCTTCAGGGGAACTGATCTTTGTAGTCTGGAGATCATTTGTAATTCTGGGAGAATGTCAGGCTCCACCTGGAGGTTGGCAGTACTACATATAAAAGTTAAGGATGAACACAATTCCTAGGCTACCCCCCCATCTCACTCCATATATAAACAGCTCATGTGATGTTTCCACAAATGAAGTAAGAGGATCCAATTTTATTTTTCTTCTAGGTTTGAAACTCAATTAGTGTCAACCTGCTTTTTCCTGAACCACTGATTCTGTGAACTGGCGGACGAATGCTCGTAACGTATCACGGGGAGTAACAGGTCAGTACCACAGGAATAAAGAAAAGACAAGAACAAGCCTCTTTGGAAGCTACCTTAGTTTAAAATTGGTATTTTTATTTTTTTTAGTTATCTCATTTTGTTGGGTCAAGTTAGGGTTGGCATTCTTTGTGAAATTCCTAGTGATCTGAGGGAGCCGTGTCTGGGGAGGATGGAGTTTGGTGAGGGGAAGGAGCTCAGCAGGGGTTGATAGACTCCAAAAGGGCCATTCTCTCCAGGACAACTGATCTCTGTTGTCTGGAGACCAATTGTAATTCTGAGAGAACTCTACCCACCCCCAGCCACCCCATTTGAGGGCAAATGGAGGGCCAAATGGAAATGTGCATTAATTCGAAATAGATTGTTTTAAAAGAAAAAAATATATGGATTTAGTGGATGCTCAATATCCCCCAATATCACATATTACTCTTCAAACCATTTTCTAATCTGTGATTTGCAGTACTCACAACACATGTGTTGGAAGCTTGCACCATTTTCCGAGCACTTTATCAAATTTTAAAAGGCATATATTGGTATTTTATACAATCCTGTTCTATTGCAAGAAGAGATACATCTTCTTGCTGTCTTGCCCATTTTGAAATTCATAGTAATACTGCTGCTGTATAATAAAGCAGTATATTTGGTAACCCAAAGCATTCTTTTTCATTGAAATTATGCATTGTATTTGCTCTAACCTTTGATTTCTTCCCTTCCCAAATAAAGTTGTTTAATAGTTTTTGCCATTCTTTCAAAGAATGTTCAGGCATCCTATTTAATACATTTTAAAATTATAAAACCAATTTATGAAGTGTTGCCTTTTATAGTGTTTTCACAGTCTAACAAGACCAAATAGTAGATAGTAGACCACATAGTAAAGTGTGCCTCAATTTAAACTATTAAAGGATTTAATTAAAGTTAAACTTTCTCTGTATATCATAACTCCAAGGTATCTAGCACTTCTCAAATTCAACTGTATATTTCTTAAAAAGCTATCTTGTTTAAAGTTTCAGCTATTCCAAATGGTAAAGTAAAGCAAAATGAAAGACTATGCATGACTCTTCAAAGTCCACCTTATGCCCTGCCAGTTTACTATAAGTCTTGACACTTTGTGTCATAACCATAACTTGAACTATCTGGTTCTGTAATATAAATAGCAATATCATCTGCATATAAATTAAGTTTATAAATATACATTTGGTCTTGTCATTTTCCCTAATGAATATTGCCAAAGGTTCCACAGACAAGACGAAAAGTTAGCAATCTTGCCTAGTTCCTGTTAATATATGCAGCTTTCTGATTCATTTATCACTACTCATACCTAGGCTTCTAAATAAATAAGTTGGTATCCATGACATAAAGTATTGCACAAATTCAAAAGCTTCTAACATCTGTTTTTTTTAAAAAAACCTCTAATTGATCAAATGCTTTTTTTACATCCAGAAAAATAACAGCAGATGGTAGCTCTCTTTTTTATATGCCACAATATTAAAAATGTTCCCTATATTAGTTGCTGTAGATTTTCCGGGTTGTGTGGCCGTGGTCTTGGCATTGTAGAACCTGACGTTTTGCCAGTAACTGTGACTGTCATCCTCAGAGGTATAACACAGAAAGGTGGAGTACTCTCTGTGTCAAAGTGAGAAGAAAATGGTAGGCAGGTAATTTATATCTACTCCAGAAGGTGGGGTAGGGCTAAGTCATTATCTTATAGAAGTTCCCCAGGCTATGGACATGCTTTCCTGAGGAGGTTCTTTTGTATATGGATTGTTTCCTGAGGAGGTTTCCTGTTTCCTGAGGAGGTTCTTTTGTATGTGGATTGGCTGTTGAAATTCTAATCTTATCTGTAGTGCTATTGTCAGATGTAGAGCCTTTTGTGTTTTTCAGGACAGGAAACCATGCCCTATTATTTTTAAACTCTCTTCTTTCCTGTTGAAACTGTGTTTATGTTTATGAATTTCAATGGCTTCCCTGTGTAATCTGGCATGGTAATTGGAAGTGTTGTCCAGCCTTTCAGTGTCTTGGCTATGTTCAGCCACTGCTGATTTTTCAGGTTGGCCAAGTTTGCAGTGTCTTTCATGTTCTGTTATTCTTGTCTGAATGCTACGCTGTGTGGTCCCGATGTAAACTTGTCCACAACTGCATGGTATATGGTATACTCCTGCAGAAGTGAGGGGGTCTCTTCTGTCTTTTGCCAATTGTAGCATCTGTTGTATTTTTCTGGTGGGTCTGAATACTGTTTGTAGGTTGTGTTTTTTCATAAGTTTTCCCGTCTGATCAGTGATTCCTTTGATATATGGAAAAATACTTTTCCTTTGGGAGGCTGTTTTTCTGCAGTTGTTTGTTTTACTTTTGGTTTAATTGATCTTCTGATTTCATTCTTGGAGTAGCCATTTGCTTGAAGTGCATGATTTAAATGATTTAGTTTGTCATTGAGAAAGTGCGGTTAACATATCCGTCTCGCATGGTCTACTAATGTTTTGATTATGCCTCTTTTTTGCCAAGGGTGGTGATTGGAGTTTTTGTTTAAATAGCATCAATTTTGATGTGGTATCACTTTTTACCAAGGTTCCAGTAAAAGACACACTCACGCTTGTTAATCAGATTTTTCCAGATGACATAACAGCCTTATTCCACCATTGTTTGACAACCAGTTACTTCCAATAGGATAACGAATGCTATGAACAGATGGATGGGGTTGCAATGGGAAGCCCTCTCAGCCCAGTTATAGCAAGCTTTGACACAGAGAGTACTCCATCTTTCTGTGTTATACCTCTGAGGATGCCAGTCACAGTTACTGGTGAAACGTCAGGTTCTACAATGCCAAGACCGGGGCCACACAACCCAGAAAATCTACAGCAACTAGTGAAGTCCAGCCGTGAAAGCCTTCGACAACATATTGTCCCTTATATTGCTTTTTAAAATGAACCCTGATTGGTCATGAGAATTATAGTTTGCTATGATATTTTAAAATCTTGTCGCCCAAATCACTTCCAAAATTTTGTATTCATAATCAATAAACAAACTGGGTGATATCAACCTACCAATAATGCAACCTGATTCTAGTAAGTAGGGTACTGATATTCTCAATAAAATGCTGATAGTATTTTATTGTAAACCCATATGGCCTAGGAGCCCTCTTAAAGAGAGATTTTATTGCATTTTTACTTCATCTTTTGTAAGAATCATATCTAGTTCTTTCCTGTCATCCTGTGTTAATTTTGTACTATTTTATTTCCTCCAAGCACCTCTATAGAACTTATTGTGGGATTCTGTGGAGCATATAATTGTATTTAATATTTTACAAATTCACTTAGAAATGATCAAAATGATCAATTACATGTATTAGAAAACAAGGAACTGATCATTTTACAAATCCACTCTGAAGTTGCACAAGTTCCTAAAACTGCACATACTTTCAGAATGCATGGCCTCCAAGACTGCACTAACTTCCCAATTTCACAGACTCCAGTGATGCAATTCCCTAGTGATGCAAGTGTTCACATTGCACAAACTCCGAGACTGATGAAATCCCTAAGGCTACACAAACTCACAGATTAGAAACTCTCTTTATATTACACACAGTGCAATCCTGAAGAGATTTACTCCAGTCTAAACCCATTCAATTCAATGGTTTTAGAATGGAGTAACTCTCTTTAGGATTACACTGATAATCTCTTAAATTCTAATTTACACTGAAATCAACATATTTTCCAGATAGCAATACATGGAAAATGGAGAGACATCAGTATCAAATTTAGTCCTCTAATAACCAATCATACATATAAGCAAGGAAAGGGAAACAATCGAAATATATAATCAGATAGAGTTTCAAATCTTAGCTTCTATAGATAATTGCCCAGAAAAAAGGAAAGTGATAGATAATATTTTACTGTTCTGTCTCCCTTTTCTTCCTTGAAACTAGCAGTACTTCAGTTTTTAAATTTTTAATTAATATTTCCTCATGTTTGCAGCCAGTTTGTAGAGCCTTAAGTAGCAGAATGAAAGTTCATTTAGTTTGTTGGGCTGGCAGTAATCTGACATCCAGCCCACAGCTTCATAAATGTTAATCTCTGGTCTGGTCTCCACAAATGACCTTACTTTTCAAGACTGGAATACTTTAAAACAGATCTCGTCACTGATTTGCACAACAATGGGTTTATAAAATCTTAAGAAATACCCCCAAACATGAGCACTTTGGTCAATATCATTTTCTCAGTATCTTCAAAAGTTAGAAGCTTAGATCCAGTGATGCATAAATAGAAATATAAGCAGATTTAACAGTTCTGTTTATGCAACATCTGGTGCAATATCCACCTCTTTCCTCTTGTAGTGGCTAGAGATTGCTTGAACAATGTCTTGCAGAATTGGAAAAGCAGTTTGGGATATGCTATGACTAAAATGAAGGCTTTGTTCACCTTTCCACTTGTGCAAAGAACTGTAGCACATGTGGAAATGTTCCAGTGGTTCCAAACCACTATATTTGAACCACTATATTTGAACAGTATAAGGAGAAAGGGGCTTGCTATTTTATTTAATATTACTTAAGAATGATTGTAGTAGAATTAAATTTTCTAGGATTAAATGGAAGGAAGATCTATGTCTACAGAAAAATTTGCATTGAATTTTCTGCTCTTGTGGCCTGATTTAGACATGATATTTTGGCTCTGTGTTTGCATCAACCACATGTCAATCCAGCTAATGTGCACTCTTCTGTGTACAGAGTGTACCCAAGGTTACACTGTATATGATGTGTTTAGAATGAAATCTGTCACAATTCTTCTGTCAATGAGAGAGGGCATCTCCTTCCCTCCCCCCCTCCCAGGCTTTCTCTTTGCACTTTGCACAACTAGGGTTGCGAACTCCATGCTGGGACATTCCTGGAGATTTGAGGGAAGGAGCCTGGGAAAGGTGGAGGAAGGGACACTAATCAGGTATAATACCATACAGTCTATCCTCTGAAGTAGCCATTTTCTCCAGGGGAAGTGGTCTCTCTAGTCTAGTGATCACTTGGAATTCTGGGAGATCTGCAGACCCCACCTGGATGCTGGCAACCCTATTGCCTGAGTGCCTGTAGCTACCCTTGAGTCTTCCTATAGCAAGTTATGTGAAGACAATCCAGAGCAGGGTTTGGGGTTATTTTTGAGGGGGGGGGATGAGTTCAATGGACGATGGTATTGTGAATCAAATGGACCGTCCATCAAAGAAAATGCACCTTCTTTTGTGAGCTCTCTTAGCAAAGCCTTATTTCATGCTCAGAGGAAGAAACGGACACTATTATGGTGATACATTGATGTGTGTGGGGTTCCCATTTGGCACACTGCAACTCAGGAAAGTGGAAGTGGGACAAATAATATGGGGGTGGGGATCTTCATGCATTCACAAGATTTTGTTCATCGTGTGTAAATAAAGGCGGGATATTTGGTTTTAAACAAAATGGATTATCATTTAATCTTCTTTGTAGAATGATCCCATGTAGAGACTTTGCAGTATATCATATCTCATTCATAATAAAGAAAATAAATAATGATGCGCTCACCAGCACTGTATTCATTCCCCCCCACAATAAAAATTTTCTCAACATGGGCCTGGACAAGCCATGGCTCAGTGGTAGAGCATCTACTTGGCATGCAGAAGGTCCCAGGTTCAATCCCTGGCTTCTCCTGTTAACTGGATTAGGCAGGGCTTTTTTTGTAGAAAAAGCCCAGCAGGAACTGATTAGCATAATAGGCCACACCCAATATCACAAACTCATTAGCATATTAGGCCACACCCCATGCCTTCCCTTGGCTTGCCCGGGCGCACCACAGCTGCAGGACACCTGGACAAGCCAACCCTTGGACAGGCCGGGAAATCACGGGAGGCATTTAAATGCTTCCCTGATCCTTCCAGCCCCCCCCGGCCCGTCTGCCTCACAGTTGCCGGGGGGGGGGTCACTCTTCAGGCCTTCCCTCTGTAGCCATGCACACAGAGGTTTTGGCTGTAGTGGGCATGGCCAGCTCTGAAGCCAGCCGGAACTCCGTTCCTTTGCATGCATGCCTAAAATAGCCCTGGGATTAGGTAATAGGCAATGCAAAAGAGTTCCTGGAGAGCTGCTACTAGTCTGAGCAGACAATACTGACCTTGAAGAGAAGAAGAAGAGAAGAGATTGGATTTATACCTCGCCCTTCACTACCCAGAGGAGTCTCAGAGCGGCTTACAAACTCCTTCCCCTTCCCCTCCCCCTCCCTACAACAGACACCCCGTGAGGTAGGTGGTGCTGAGAGAGCTCTGACAGAAACTGCTCTTTTTCAAGAACAGCTGTGCCAGAACTATGGCTTGCCCAAGGTCATACAGCAGGTGCAAGTGAAGGAGTGGAGAATCAAACCTGGTTCTCCCAGATTAGAGTCCGCACACTTAACCACTACACCAAACGGATGGTCTTATTCAGTATAAAGTGGCTTCATGCCCAAGGATCCCCCAGGGTCATTCACAGAGTGTTAATCCATAGCATGAACCAAGACAGTAAGTTTCAGAGTTTGCGGTATCAGTGTCTATATGAATTCATGGACATGATATTAGTTAGGTCAGCATTATACAGCCTTAGGTAAAGGTTTCCCTTTCTCGAAAGCTAGTCGAATCCAACTCTAGGGGGCGGTGCTCATCTCCGTTTCCAAGCCAAAGAGCCAGCACTGTGTGGTGATGTTTCCGTGGTCATGCAGCCGGCATGACTAAACGCCAAGGCGCATGGAACACTGTTAACTTCCCACTGAAGTGGTACCTATTTATCTACTTGCAATTTCTTGCTTTTGAACTGCTAGGTTGGCAGGAGCTGGGGCCAGAGATGGGCACTCACTCCATCACACAGCACTCAGGTCTCAAACTGCTGAACTACAGGCCTTCCAGTCTGCAGCTCAGAGTCTTAACTTTTGAGCCACCACCAGTGTTCCCTCTAAGTTGAGTTAGTGTGAGCTAGCTCACCGTTTTTTAGCCTCCGGCTCACACATTTTTGTCTTAGCTCAGGAAGGAGGGCTCCAGAGCAAAGTAATTTATGCAGTAGCCAAATTGCTTGCTCGCCACTTAAATACCAGTGGCTCACAAAGTAGAATTTTTGCTCACAAGACTCCACAGCTTAGAGGGAACATTGGCCACCACGGCCTTTATACAGCTCTTTTTAGTGTAAATAAATATCCAGATGTGTTGGGGAACCAGTGTCCATTGACCCTCATAGAAAATACCACTTTTCAGTCCTCACTGCATCAGATTCATTCTTGCTATCAATCCTCCCTCTATTTCCAAATATTGTTTTATTCAAACAAACACATCTTTATTTTATCACAGGGAAGGAATAATAAATATGACCCAGAGACTACTGGTAAAGCTTGATATGCTGAAGAAGTATACAGTGAAAAGGCTGGCTAAATATGAAAAGGTGGAAGTAAGTATAAGAACCCCAAAGGAAAATAAAGCCCTTTCAATCATGGATCCAATATTTTATGGATCCAATCATGGATCCAACATTTCACATCCAAAGTCTTGGTGAGGCATGACACAACAGTTTGATTTCTAAAGAAGAGCAGGAAGGTTATTAATTGATTAATTCACTAATCAAAGCAAATTAACTACCCAAATAAATAAATAAATGTTCATACTCTAATAATATCAAAGCAAAACATTCCATACAGTTATCAGAATAACACTGAATAGATTAATAGTGCATTGTATGATTACACTTGCAAGAATGATTACAGTTAGTACATTGAAATTTTTAAATTCATTAAATATTAAAAACATAATAAAAATATAGCAAAAAGTGATATTGGCAATTTTGACAGAACTAATGCAACTGCATGATGGGAGACTAAAGTAACCTTATTTTGCTCCGAGCTGGCAACCTTGCTATAACTTCTGTAAAAGGAGTACAGTCAATATATATAACTCTGCAGGTTTTTCTATAGATGTTTAAGCAGGGAGCTAGGGGCTGGGAAGTGAAAATGGAGTTGAAATTACTATTACACACATATTACTATTACACATATCTGGAGGGTGTTTTATGGTCTGAACTCAGCCCCTGTTTGGCTAAATTCAATCTTTCAGTTTTGGTTTAAGCTAATGATGCTGATCTGCAGAGATCATTAACATTTTTCTCTGAATATTGCATTAAGAAAGGCCTGGAAATAAACTACCAGAAAACTAAAGTAGTTATTTTCTCCAGAAAAAGAAGTCCTTCAGTATTCAGATGGACTCTGAAAAGTGAAGAAATTAAACAAGTGAAGGAATTTTCATATTCCGGTTTCCAATTTGCCCTATATGGGCAAATTAATAGAGAGGGCGGTGGCAATACAGTTGCAGAGCTTTATGGATGACACTTCCACGCTTGATCCCTTCCAGTCCGACTTCCGTCCAGGCCTGTTGCCCTCACAGATGACCTCCAGAGGCACCTGGACCGGGACGAGATGGCGGTGCTAATGTTGTTAGACCTGTTGGAGGCGTTCAACACGGTCAACCACCAGTTACTTGCCCACTGCCTTGCTAGCATGGGGATTTGGGGGCTTGCCCTGCAATGGCTTGTCTCCTTCCTCCAAGATCACAGACAAAGGGTGGCTATTGGGGAGCAGCTGTCCCAAAGGCACCCACTTGCTTGTGGAGTGCCTCAAGGGGTGGTGCTCTCACCAATGTTATTTAACATTTATATGCGCCCCCTTGCCCAGATTGCCTGGAGGTACGGTCTAGGGTGCCACCAATATGCGGATGACACCCAGCTCTATCTGCTGTTGGGCGGTCAGTCCGACTCCAACCCGGAAGACCTGGTTCAGGGGCTACAGGATGTGGCGGGATGGCTTAGACTGAGCCGATTGAACTTGAATCCGATGAAGATGGAGGTCCTGTGCCTGAATCGGAGTGGTACGGGGGTAGGGATCCCATTACTGGCCTTCGATGGGGCACCGTTGGCACCAGTGCCAAGGGTCAGGAGTCTGGGAGTGCTCCTGGATGCTTCCTTAACAATGGAGGCCCAGGTAGCAGCCACTGCCAAGGCAGCCTTTTACCATCTCCGACTGATCAGGCGGTTGGTTCCCTTTCTCAAATGCAATGAGCTGGCGTTGGTGATCCATGCAATGGTCCCCTCAAGATTGGATTACTGCAATGCTCTCTACATGGGGCTGCCCTTGGTGCAACTCCGGAAGCTGCAGCTGGTGCAAAATGCAGTGGCCAGGCTGTTGATGGGTCTCACTATGCAGGAACACATCCAGCCTGTGCTAAAGGCATTGCACTGGCTACCAATAGCATTCCAGATTCGCTTCAAGGTGCTGGTTTTGTCCTTTAAAGCCCTTTATGGTCAGGGGCCTGCCTACCTGACAGACCGCCTTTCCCCGCATGTTCCCCGGGCTACGGACCTAGTGTCGTCCATGGTCGTCCATGGAGGCACTGGGGCTCTCCCAATGTGTATTGGTCCCTACGCACCAGGCCGGGCACACACTCGATCTGATCTTCGCTGCGGGGATTACAGTGGACCGGATTGCTGCTACGGCAGTACCATGGTCGGACCACTACCCCCTGAAGGCTCGTCTGAACATCCCGCCCCGACCCCGTTTAGGCGGCGAGCAATTTTTAGCTCGCCTGCGGAGCCAAATGGACCATACACGGCTTCAGCTGGCTCTGCGGGATCCGATGCCCCCTGGCGGCTCATTAGATGCGGGGGGGACTGGCATGACCGGCTCTCCGCAGCTATCGCTAGGTTGGCCCCCTGGTATACCCAGGGGCTTCGGCTTATGAAGCGGGAACTTAGACGGCTAGAGAGACGGTGGCGGTGTGCTCGTGACGAAGCATCGAGAACATCCTTCAGGACGCTTATGAAATCCTACGAGATGGCGGTCAAAGCTGCTAAGAAGGAATTCTACGCAGCTGCGATTGCGTCCGCTAGCTCACGCCCAGCCCAATTGTTTAGAATAATTCGGTCTTTAACAGCTTTGCCCCAGGGCAGACAAAATAGTAGGGAATTGGACATAGGCTGTGAGGCTTTTGCGAGCTATTTTGCGGATAAAGTCTCGGTGCTCCGCCGTGACCTCCCTGCCACAGTTGAAACAGTGAGCGAACTTGAGGCCCCTTGCACGTCCTCGTTGGGTTTAGAATGTTTTGACCCGCTCAGTCTGGAAGAAGTTGACAGATTGCTTCTGACTGTGCGCCCAACCACATGCTCCTTGGATCCGTGCCCCTCCTGGCTCATTAAGGCGGGCCATGAGGGGTTTCGAGGTGCTGTACGGGAGATTGTCAACAAGTCCCTCGTGGAGGGACGGTTCCCTGAAGCACTCAAGGAAGCGATGGTCCGCCCTCTCCTGAAAAAACCAACCTTAGACCCGACCAAATTGGCCAACTATCGGCCGGTGTCTAATTTGCCCTACTTGGGCAAATTGATTGAGAGGGCGGTGGCGACACAGCTTCAGGGCTTTCTGGATGACGCTTCTGTCTTGGACCCACTTCAGTCCGGCTTTCGCCCTGGCCATGGGACGGAGACGACACTGGTCGCCCTTACTGACGATCTCCGGAGGCATCTGGATCGAGGTGGTGTGGCGGCACTGGTGTTGTTAGATCTGTCGGCTGCGTTCGATACGGTCTACCACCAGTTGCTGACCCACCGCCTCGCCGACGTGGGGATTCAGGGGCTCACCCTTCAATGGCTTGCCTC
>NW_015169172.1:1958674-2013933 GCF_001447785.1 Gekko japonicus
CATTGACCCGGAAGCTGCAGCTGGTGCAGAATGTGGCGGCTAGGCTGTTGATGGGCCTCCCCAGGTGGGAGCACATCAAGCCTGGGTTGAAGGCGCTGCACTGGCTGCCAATAGCATACCGAGTCCATTTCAAAGTGCTGGTGCTCACCTTTAAAGCCCTATATGGCCTGGGTCCGACCTACCTGAGGGACCGCCTTTCCCCGTATATGCCCCCAAGAGCACTTCGGTCGGGGACCCAGAACCGTTTGGTGGTTCCGGGCCCCCGAGAGGCACAGTACGCTGCAACAAGGAATAGATCCTTCTCAGTGGTGGCCCCTACCTGGTGGAATGAGCTCCCGGAGGAGATCAGGGCCCTGCGGGACCTTGTGCAGTTCGCCGCATCCACCACCTCCACCGACGGCGGAAATACCATCTGACTGGAAGTATCCGCGACATCCTGGCAGCCATGTGAACCATGCGGCAGCAAGACCAGCCGATTGGCTTGGACCACCATTGGATGATAGTAACAACTCAGACCATCTTGGAAATTTAAAAGCACTTTATTTGTAATAGGATATTATTGATTGTGATCTGTGATTTTATTGGATTTTATTGTTTTTATGAATGGGTTTACCCCCTTGTAAGCCGCCCTGAGCCCGCTTGCGGGGAGGGCGGGGTAAAAATACTTAAAATAAATAAATAAATAAACGCTTGCGGGGAGGGTGGGGTAAAAATACCTAAAATAAATAATAAATAATAAATAAAGCACTTCGAGCAGGACTCCAAAACTGCCTGGCCCTCCCTAGTCCAAAGGAAGCCTGACTGACATCGACTAGTACCAGGGCGTTTTCTTTAGTAGTGAAGGCTTACTGAAATGAGATTCCTGGTGAGATCAGGGCCCTGCGGGACCTCTCACTGTTCCGCAAGGCCATGAAAACGGAGCTTTTCTGACAAGCCTTCTAATAACCTCTGGGCCGACCTAGAGCTGAAGCTTTCCAGAGCAGTAGTACAGTTGACAGCATGGGAACGCACTTTACTCAGAGAACCGCCATCGATAATAATGGTTTTAAATTGTATTATGCAGTGTTTTAGATATTTTTGTATTGAATATATATTGTTTTACTGGTTTTATGTGAGCAGTCCTGAGCGTGCTTTGGTGGGGAGGGTGGGGTAAAAGTCGAATAAATAAATAAATAAATATTTGGGTATCCTTTTTTCATCTAATCTAAAATGAGGGCCACATCAGTCACTGATAAGGAAAAAAGCAAAAACCTATGTTGACAGCATATTCCCCCCCCCCGAAATGGAGGTGGGCTGGGAACTATGTTCTAGGTGCTGTTAAAGTCTTTAACCTAAAAGTCATCCCTATTATTCTTTATGGAGTAGCCATAAGGATTGTCTTGGTAAATGAAAATATTGACCAGCTTCTTTTGTTTTTGTTTTCTGCGAAAATTATTAAACATTCCTTGCTGTGTAGGCGGCATGGCTCTCTGTTCAGTGCTTTTTGCTTATTGTCTGGGAATGGACACTTAACAGTTGAAAATTAATTTAATCGTGGTTCTACTCTGCTTTTTCTGAGGAAGATACATTTAAAAATGGGACAATATACCGTACTTTTAATGCACTTATAATGGATTTTCTGTGCTCTTAACACATGTTAATTATTACTCATGCATGAGACTCTTTTTGAATATGTATTGAATATATATATGTGCCAAATTCCTCATATTTGTCAAGGAATTTATTTACATGCTTTCCTCACATTCACAGGATAGGTGGGAAAGCCATGTGGGAGGAGGACAGCAGAGCCCTGCTCCCTTTCCTGTATTGTCTCATTACACTTTAGAGTTGCCAACCTCCAGGTGGGGCTTGGAAATCTCCCAGAATTATAACTGATCTCCAGACTACGCAAATCAGTTCCCCTGGAGAAAATGGCTGCTTTGGGGAGTGGACCCTATGGCATTATACCCCAAATGAGGCACCTCCCCTCCTGAAACTATGCCTTCTCCAGGTTCCGCCCCGAAATCTCCAGGAATTATCCAACCCAGAGTTGACAGTCTATTGCACTCCATCATTTGAAGCACTTTTCTTCCCAGCTCATGTCATCAGAGGTGACCTGGGAGAAAAATCCTTGCGGCTTTAGAAAGTGAGGGAGAAAAGTAGGGGAAGGTGCCAGCTCTCACACACACTCATATCTTTTGCTGCAAAAATTAGCCTCAGCCACTGCTTTTTGGGGAATGGTGCAGGCACACAGACAGCAAATTTGGCTGACCCCTTCACATCTACAGTACAACTGACAACCTTGATGAGGCAGCACAGAAAGGAGCCAATGTGGCAAGCCGTTTCATACTACAGAGCCAATTGTCAACACAACTGAAGCAAAAATCACCAGGTGCTTCTTGCATACATGCTGTCTTTCCTTACCTTTCTCTCTAGATAAATTGTTCGAGAAGTGACAGCCTGCTAAGAGTCTAGTTACTGTAAATACTGCTGAACGAGTGGTTTAGTTCACCTGTACCCTAGGGGGAACTGTGGAGCATTCTCTAGTGTTTAGGGGTTTATTGAACGTTTTTGCTTGCAGTTCAGCCTACCTCTTGTTGTTTTTTCTCTTTTCCGCTGTGTGTTAGCGCTTGTGCTCTGAAGGCCTCTCTGTTGCATTAACAGCCTGCAGCCAGCTATTCTCCTTTATGCAGTATCCTGTTGCAGTAAATTCATTGAAAGCAAACTCCAAAGTGTGGATTGGATTATTTCCTGAACTCTGCCAGCATAAATGAGGATTAAAATGGCCATTTACATTCCCAGGGGGAAATGATGTTGTGAGGCGCATTATCTGCAGGAAAGGGTAGCCTCTCTCTAAATAATTCAACAGTACCACTAGTGTGAAGTTACACTACAAAGTTCGGTTTTACAAAAGGAATTGTAAATGGAATTATTCTGTTTTTCTTAACAAAGCTTGTTTAATGCAAAACAAAATTTGTAATTTTTAAAAAATTGTAATTCAGCTTGTTTATGAACAGTTAGGTTATATATGATCCATGATCCAAAAGTTATTCTGTAGGGTAATTAAAAGGACATACTGCCCTTTCAGATGTCTAAGTCATTTTGGGCTTTCCTCTGCTAAATTGGCAATAGCAGCAAAAAGGAAAAAAGAGACCTTCTTTAGGGGATTAATAGTTCCACCATGTGTGGAATGTTGCCTTATTAACTAAATTCAGGACTTTTTTTCCTGACAATACTCACCTTTACTGAGTACTAATACCTTTGGGGGAGAACTCTCCCAAGTCCTGAGGAGGGAATTGGTGGAAATTGGTATAACCTTCTATGCAAATATCAGCATTTAAAAAATAATACAAAGGAATAATTGACTAAATTACTGAAGAACCTAGAGTAATAATTTTCAGTCAGGTGTTTATAATGTTGCTTATAATGTTTTGGAATAATAAGAGAGAAGGTGTTTCTTTATGTGTTTTATGAGTTCTTATAAAGTATGCTTCTCTCTGTAATCAGGAGTATAATAAATGTGTTATGTTAGATTTTGAAAAATAAAGCTTTTAAAACACAAAGTTTGTATTAAAAAAATTCTGCCAGCCTAGCAATACTTATTTTGTGGGAAAGCACCTGTCCTGTGGGGTATGGGTAAACAGATTTGGAAAGAACACAGTGAAAGACAGAGGAAGTTGATCTGCTGCTACTCTGGGAATGCTGCAGTTTTTCTGGGAAGGAGTTAGGTTGGTGCTGCTATGGGATTAGTGACATTTACCTGCTTGTTACCTATTCATCCTATATAATTGTAAATAGACTGATATAATACATAGGTCCATTAGTGTTTACTCTTCCCCAGGAAACTAACCCCATAGAGCTTCTCTGAAACTGAGAAAACTGAGAACTGAAACATATATACCAACAGACGTTCTATCTGCTTTTTTAAAACAGAGTCCAAGTCTTGGGAAAGTACAACTAAGCCCATTTATAAAAACTCCACTGCTGATTGAACTTAAACTGGATTATGAATTGTCTTCTGCTGGAAAATCAAGCTTTTTAGCTTCTACTGAGCGTGTTACTGAATCAAGTCATATTTCAACCTATTATCAAGAAAGGTGGGAATACCTCTCTAGTTTTGACTCATATTTCTTGTTCATTTTTCTGTAAAACAATTACACTTCTTGTGTTTTGAGTGGCAATAGCATGTGGGGTGGGAACTATCACATGTTGCAAAATTGGCCCTGTAATGATTGAGCACAGTAATTATTAGGAATGGTTTCATAACATAAATAATCAGGCAAGCTTAAAGCTGTTTGGTGCTGAAAAACAAAGAAGAAACTCAGATTCCCGTTAGGCAATACTAATCTTGTTCCTTACTTCTTTGTTTTAATTGGTTGATTTTTAGAACGATTAAAATTATGTATGTGGACTGAAAACAAGCAAACCTGTCACATTTTAAAAGGCTTGTTATAAATCCACATACATGCATTACAGTCTAAATATATTCTTCTTTTATATGATTTATATATTCCTTTATATGATTTACATAATATAAATATTTTAAGATTAGACTGCTGTGTTAATGCTGGTGTTGAATGACAGTGAATTAATTTATTTTGCTGCCTTTCTGGTGAAATATTTTCCTTACACATGGCATGGTTCTGTACACTCAAGTCACAATGCCTATCAGAGACAAAAAACAAATCTGAAGGATATAGTTGGAGTAAAAGAAGAACATATAATAATACTCACTGTCCCCTCAAAGACACATTTTTGTCTTAGCTCAGGAAAGATGGCTACAAAGCAAACTAATTTATGCTGTAGCCAAATTGCTCACTCATAACTTTAATGCCAGTAGCTCACAAAGTAGAATTTTTGCCCACAAGACTTCACAGCTTAGAAGGAACATTGATAGTACCTAACAGTGCAATCCTAGGCAGGTCTATTCAGAAGGAAGCTCAATTTTTTTCAATAGGACTTCTTAACAGAAAAGTGTTTTTAGGATCCAAGTCTAAAAGTTTAGATTCTGTGAGTAAAGATTGCATTTGTCAATAAAATAAAAACACATTCACAGCCCAGAAGTCAAAACAAGTTGCATGGCTGCATTCAGTTGTGCAATTGTGTGTTTGATCCTGTTTTACAAATACCATGCATCAATGCAGCCTTTGAGTCCAGAATTGCTTATTTTACAAGCAAACTGTCACAGATCTTAAGGATTACTAGTTTATATATTTAGATGCATTAAATGGTAACATCTTAGTAGCATTGTATCATTTCATGCTGTAGGTATGTTATGTAAGTGTTGTCAAATTGCAACTAGTTTATGATGACCCCAGCAAGGGGCTTTCAAGTGAGAAACAGAGGTGGTCTGCTGTTGCCTTCCTCTGCAGAGGCTTCCTTGGGGGTCTTCCACCCAAGTACTGACCCTGCTTAGCTTCAGAGGCCTAGTGAGATTGGGCTGCACCATGCCACCTTCCCTCCCCATGTTGTAGATGGGGGTGGTGGAAAGTGCCATCAAGTTGCAGCCAACTTATGGCAACCCCATAGGATTTTCAAGGCAAGAGATGTTCAGAGGTGGTTTGCACTGTTTGCTTCTTGGTATTCCTGGTGATTTCCCATCCAAATAGTACCAGGTCCAACCGTGCTTAGCTTCTGAGATCTGACAAGATCCATCTAGCCTGGGCCATATCAGGACGTGCCATAGATAACGGTCAACAATTTGAATTGTCCTAGAATTTTCAAAAAGAGTTTTTGCACATATAAAATTATTATGTGGGGAGAATGGTTCAGCCAGTCTTATTCTTTGGCATGCTATTTGTCTATGTGCAAGGACTTTTGTCTTGCAGGGTATTCATACGAACAATCCTGCTCCTGTACCATAAAGCAGTGAAGTAGTACCTACAACATGGTTCCATTGATTCATATTTCTCCAAGTCCAAGATTGCCCACTCACACATGAACTTACCTGACCACTATGATCATTTTCTGAGGCCTTGCTTCTAATGTCCCCACCTTCTGAATTCAGGCAAACTGAGAGACAGATTTTTTCATGTTTTAACTTATTTTGTGGTGTTACGCTTTGAATTGTTAGCTGCCTGGTGGCCCTATTTGGGCAGAAAGGTAGGGTAAAATTTTGGTAAATAAATTTTCTGCATGAATGTAAGCACTTAAAAAAATAATTCCACTAACACAAAAATGCTAAGCAGAATCTGCCCTGAAGGTTAACAAAACATTTGAGCCTTTTTTTCTGCTGCTTTATCAGCCAATTTAATTGTGCTCAGCTGTATGTTTGATTCCTATTACATTTGACAACTGTGTCTGTTTTGGTATTTTTAGGCCTAAGTCTGTGTCAGCAGCACACATAACTAGGAAGAAACCTGCTCTGAGGCCATCTAGTGCTCCAAACAACTTGAAAGCTAAACGAAGTGATAAGAAAGGTGTGTGTATTAAGTGCCATCAATTTATTTTGGATTGTTTTAATCATAGGGTTTTCAAGGTATGAGATTATCAGAAGTAGTTTACCACTGTCTTCTTCTACTCAGTATTAACCAGGGTTAACTGAAGTAGCACTGCCATTGTCTATGCAAGATCCTCTGCTAGATTCTCCTTCCACTACTGCTGCTGCGCAGTATCTACTCTTCAAGGATTCCTCTGCCCCATGACCATCAAAGCAGTCCATTCTCTTTTGTTGATGGGGCCACTCATCCCTGAAGGGGGTGGCTGAATCTTCATCTGGTGTCTTGACCAGGGGTCATTTAGTAGAAAAAGAGGTGCAGGAGCTCATTAGCATAACTCATTTGCTGCGTTGAAACAACGAAGGACGGCGCGGAGGTGGGAGGCAAAGTCGTCTGGGGTGGCCGCAGCGATGAGGACGTCGTTAAAGAACGGCATCACCCCAGGGATCCCTTTCAACAAAGAGTCCATTAGTTGCTGAAATATCCCCAGGGCCACACTCATGCCAAACAGCAGCCGCCTAACCTTAAAAGCCCCCCGGTGCGTTACAATAGTCTGTGTCGTGGCCGTGGCCTCATCTACTGGCAGCTGTTGGTATGCCTGCACGAGATCCAACTTGCCAAAAATCTTAGCCCCCGCTAAGGAAGCCAACACATGACTCAAGACCAGAACTGGGTAGGCATGGTCATGGAGAGTCATGTTCAGTGTATATTTATACTCCGCGCAGATGCGGACGTTGCCGTTGGGCTTTATGGGAGTTACAATCAGGGTCTCCCACGGCACATGGGAGACTGGTTCAAGGACCCCTTGTGCCATTAAACAGTCTAGCTCCGCATCAATTTTAGGCCGCAAAGTGAGCGGGGCGGGGCAGAACCACATGTGAATGGGGGGAATTTGGGGGTCCAGTTGCAATGAAACGAGGGCCCTTGTAACAACCCAGAGCCCCATCAAAAACCGCAGGGAATTCCCTGCAAACATCAGCAAAATCCCGCAGCGCACATTTATTCACAGACCCCACTGTGATGCCCAATGGCGCAAACACCTGTAGTGAGGGCTGGCTCGTAAGGAGGTATAGATCATCCGTGCTCTTGGTAGCGGCTGTGGTGGGTGGTTCTGGTTGCCCTTGGATCTGCAGACGCGGGCAAGGTGTCCTTGTTTTCCACATGTGTGGCAGTTGGTGTCATGGAACCGGCATGACTTGTGCTCGTGTGCCTCTCCACAGCTGGCGCACGGGGAACATCCGGCAGGCTTACCGGGGTGTCCAGAGGCTCCGGCGGATCCCGTCGGCTTCTGGTGGTGGGGTGTGTGGATGAGATGGATGTCATCCTCGTCTGAGGTCTTGGGTGCCGAGTCGAGGAGCATGAGGTGGGACGCTGCCAGTGGTCAGTCACGAAGCAAGTTGGCGAGGCGTAGTACCTGTAGTGAGGGCTGGCTGGTCAGGAGGTATAGATCATCCATGCTCTTGGTAGCCTCATAGTGTGAGGACGCCTGGCAGCGTGGTTGCGGCTGTGGTGGGTAGTTCTGGTTGCCATTGGACCTGCAGACGCGGGCGAGGTGTCCTTGTTTTCCACATGTGTGGCAGTTGGCGTCATGGAACCGGCATGACTTGTGCTCGTGTGCCTCTCCACAACTGGCACACGGGGAACATCTGGCAGACTTACCGGGGAGTCTGGAGGCTCCGGCAGATCCCGTCGGCTTCTGGTGGTGGGGTGTGCGGACGAGACGGATGCTGTCCTCGTCTGAGGTGTTGGGAGCTGAGTCGGGGAGCACGAGGTGGGACGCTGCCAGTGGTCAGTCACGGTGGGAGGCCTTGTGGGCGATGGCAAGCTGTAGGGCCTCATTGAGTTTGATGTTGGATGTGCCGATCATCTTTCGGCGGAGCTTCACATCGCTGATTCCCCAGGCAAACTGGGTCAAGAGGTTCTCCTCCACCTTGAAGAAGTCGCATTCCATAGTGTGTTGGTGCAGCGTGGCCATGAATGCTGTGGCCGTCTCGCCGGGCTTCTGGATGCGCCCCTGGAATTCCATCCACTTGGCCAGCGTCATTGGTTTGGGCATGAGGTGTCTATGATCTCCTCATACATACACTCGAGGATAGCCTTCGGGGCCAGGAGGCTCTTCACGAGCCAGATGGTATTCATGCCACAAGAGCTGAGGAGGAGAGCCCTTCACTTGCCCGCATTGGTTATCTCATGGAAGGCGAGTTGGCATGTTAGCCATGAATCCCAGAGCTCGAGATGAATGGGGTCGAAAACCTTGAGGTGTCCCGGAGTGGAAGCCATGATTTTAGCACGGAGCAGGGGAGTGGTGTTCAGTGACGCCAGGCACGTTGTCGCTACTGATGAAGTACTGGGTTCGACGCATGGAGAACTCGGACTATGACATGCGTTCAGATGCGTTTATTGTACTTCACAACAAGACAAAGAAAAACAGCCCTGCCAGGCCAACTATATCACTCCACCCGGCACACCTCTGTCCCTATTGGAGGGTTTGAATTTCCCGCCAAGGGTGCTATTGGTGGACTCTAGGTGGACTAGGATCCTAGGTCCCCTTTGTGTTTGGGGACCAAGCTCCTGCTTAGCCACGGACCCCTGGTGGTGGTCCGCATACATCCCAGGGCCAATTAAAACACCCCCCTGCAAGTCCTTGAATGTTCCCCGCTATGCAACTGGGAGTGACCTGCTGGCTAGCGCTATGCAACTGGGTTATAATTTGTACAGGTAGAGGATGCCAGGGGAGGAAAAAAGAAAGGTGAAGATAGGATAGATAAAGATAGGTTGGCTGCTGGATAGGAAGGAGAAAGGAAGCAGGGATAGGGAAGAGACTATGGTGGCTTTCAGGCAAGGCAAAGAGGAAATAGTGGAAGAAATGAAAATGAAATACTTGTTCCCCACTCGTACTACCTAATTTCTATGTATAAACCCTATTATTTCCCTAAACGTAACATACAAGTCAAACAGTAACAGTTTATCAACTGCACCATCATATCTAATAGAGTTCTATAGTTTGTCAGACCAAGATAGAAGTCTATCAAATAGATGCTATGGTTCAGCTCTTCATGGAACTTCATGCAGCCTTTTTATACATTCTGTGATGGACCTTAAATAGGGCTTATGAAATATATGACTGGTCACTTACCAGTCGTCTGCGTTCTGGTTCTAGATTACATCAGCCTATTTTATTCAATCAACCTTGATCTCCTGCTGCCTGCCAGCAACCGAAGCACCAGCAAGAGCAAACCGGTGAAAAAGTGGTTTCAGGCTGATATCAGTTCTGTCAAAAACAGATAGTGACATCATGACATTAGGGGGTTTGTCTAGGATTTGCAAAAACTCTAAAGTGCTTCCCCATATCATGACATCACTTCTGGTTTTGACAGCATACCAGTCTCTGCCCCTCAGCACTCCCTCACCTCATAGGAAGCCCATTCTATAAGGCAGGAGAAAGCACAGGGCCTAGTCAATGCCAGACAAGCTGCCTTAAGTGAGGGCATACCCAGAAGGTGGCAAGGACACTAATCAGGGAACCAACTTAGGTTTGCTGTCAGACAACATGCAGAATTACTCTGAAGCAATTGCATCCATATACTGAGTGCTTGTCCTCTTTCTGTCAGCAAGTTGCTGTTGATGTGACAAAAATCTGGATTTAGCTGAAGGAATCCATCTACTTATTCAAAATACTGTTGGACAATTTGAATTATTCATATTTATTTTGCTGTTCTGTATTTTTAAAAGGGAAGCTGCAGACTTTAGATGGAGGCTTTGTTATCTTGAAGCTAAACCGAAAGCTAAAACCACTTCGTTTAACCACAGAAGTTCAGAAAAAACCAGAAAAGATCTCATATGTAAGTCTTCTGTTGCCAACGTTTCTTAGTTATTTCCATAAAACAATATAATCTCCTCTTTATATATATCACATCTTGTGTTTATTTGCTGAACAAAGAAGACCCTTTATTTTTTTCTATACATTGTTATACTCTGGTCTAATATCCAATCACATGAGGTGCCAATATTACAGAGAAAGTCACTATACATTTCACTGAAAGATCTGTGATTGGTTGCCTGGCCTTTCATTTTACAATATGCAGCTGGGAAGGGGGACTATTAATCTGATCAGAGAAAGGGTGCTTGAGATAATTGACTAGTCTGGATCACTTGTCAGGCTAATCAGTTATAAAGCTTTGTACTGTTCTTTACTGTAAAGCTTTGTACTGTATAAAGCTTTGTACTGTTCTGTTTAGCTTCCCAGTACTTGATTATTAATCTCCTGGCAAAAGGTATACCTTGACAATGACTTCAGTGGGCTTAGAAGGGTTTAACTATACCACATGACTTTACTTTTACTCATATAGTCTTAGATAGTGTGAACTAAATTTGTGCATGTCTCTTCAGATAGCATTAGCTCATGGTTACTACTTTTAAGAGAAATATATCAATGCTAGAATGACTAAACATTTTATACATTGAGAGTCCATGTGATGCCGTGATTAGTGTCAGACCAGGATCTGGACAACCCAGATTCAAAGCCTGATTTTGCCATGGAAGATTGCTAGGGCCAGTCACACAGCCTCAGCCCCTACCTCACAGAGTTGTTGTAAGAAAAAAATACAAGCCACTCTCCCATTAGGGAGAAAGGCATGCTATCTTTTTTTAAAAATAGCTTTTATTGGTTTTGTTATAAACTTAACAGAATGCAGATAAATATGTTGAGCTGTTGATTCCATATGTTACAATCATAACTTACAATACTTCGTAGTCGTAATAGAACCTAATATAAGGCACTTAGTGTTTGGATATAGCGAGGGTGTATATCTGTGAAGTTTCTATTAATTGCAGTTAATGTTTATTTGAAATAAGTGTGTTGACGTATGTGTTCTAACAACCTCTCTAGTAAGGGTAAACTACAAGAGTAACCATTTATGGTATATTTGTTTTGCTGGGAGTAACTAATTTTCTACCATATAGTCAAGTACTGGAGCCCATATTCGAACAAATTTAGAGTAGGTTGGAGTGTTACTATTGTTCGCCCTGTTCAACGAGTCTGTGATTTTAGCCATTATGAATTGGTCCCAGATCTTTTCTTGCCAAGCTGAAACATTTGGAGGTGAGGGTGATTTCCATGCTGCTGCTATTGTCAGCCTTGCCATGGCCAGTAGTTTTGAGGTGAGTTCTTTGGGTCCCCCTGTCATATTATCATCCCATAAATTTAGCAATTTGGCTCAAGTGGTTAAGATGCTGAACTGCAAGCTGTGGAAGGTCGGTAGTTCAGCCGTTCGAGACCCGAGTGTGCCGCGTGACAGAGTGAGCTCCCGTCTCTACTTCCAGCTCCTGCCAACCTAGCAGTTCGAAAGCAAGAAATTGCAAGTAGATAAATAGGTACCACTTCAGTGGGAAGGTAACAGCGTTCCATGTGCCTTGGTGTTTAGTCATGCCAGCCACATGACCACGGAAATGTCTTTGGACAGCGCTGGCTCTTCGGCTTTGAAATGGAGATGAGCACCACAAGCCTAGAGTCGGATTTGACTGGCTTTCGAGCAAGGGAACCTTTACCTTTACCTTACCTCTGGTCTGCATTGTATCATTTGGTTTGTAATCATATTTATCTGTGTTATCACTGCATTCCAGAAGATAAGTCCCAATCTGGTTGCAGCGCTTCCAGCTAGCAGGTTGCATAGCAGGGTTTATTTTGTGTACTTGTTGTGGTGTGAGGTACCACCTTGAAGTCAATTTAGTCGGATATTATATACTGAGGATTTGTTTGCTGGAGATGCCCAAATAAACCTGACCACAAGAACTTTGTGAGAAGTTTGTATAACCCTAGTTTTCATTGAGTTGTATTTCATATAATTTAATAGAATTGCTCTGAAAATGGCATTGCCTCTTAACACATAGTATTTATATGACTTTGTAGAATCTCATTGACATGTGTAAATATTCCCATCCCAACAACCAGGATGAAAGCAAAATTTTGGGTTGCACAGACACTTCTCACCATCGTTTACCTGCAGCAGCCAGGGGACAAGATGGACAGCCAACTGTTGCTATGGAAAAAGGTTAGGTACAATAAATAATACAAATTAAACTAATATATAATTAATAATGGCAGCATGTGTGCATCATTTTTTTTCAAACAGGTGCTTTACATACATCATTTGAGAAACCTTGTACATCTACAATAGTTAGGTTTTTTGCGCTTTAAGGTTCAGTAATAAGACTGGAAGACTATATGCTGTTCCTGTACTAAGAACTGTATTAGACCCATTATTATAACAGTATTCTTTGAATCTTGTATGCTCTTTAAAAGAGTTTCTTGAGTCATACTTCTCTATTCAAATGCTTATTAGCTTGGTTGTAGTTCTTACCTTTACACAAAGTATAAAAACATGAACCACGAGAAGAACAAGGAGAGAGGGTCCATTTGTCAAAAGTCGCTCCAGACTATTCCTTCTGCTGAATTTCCACCCAGTGTTGAATATCTGAGTGTCCTATCTTCTGAATGTTGATTTAAACATTACAGCTGCTGATAAATGTCCACACAGCTATAATGGCTTAGATGCTATGCAACATGAGTGAAACTGTGGTACATAAATTATAACTCCACCTCTTCTACTGCTTTCTTCTATGCTCCCTTGAAATTGGGCCCACAACAGACAACCATAAGAGGAAAGGCAGCTTAGGATCTAGACTAATGCTAATAAACTACCTACCACGTTGATCAGCCTAATTTGCATGACAGATATCCCACTAGCACTAGTGGCCAGCAGTCACATATATCTTGGTATGTACACTTTCTTTGTGACAGGGCCAATCCATATGACAGGCAATTTATAAATACCACAGGCTGTTCATGGAGCTGTGACATCTGAATCAGTCCCCACGCCCACCACTAAAGAATATAAGAGCTCCGCTGGATCAGACCAGTGGTCCACCTAGTCCAGTATCCTATCTCAAATAGTGGCCAACCAGTTCCTCTGGAGGGCCAACAACAGATAATAGAGGCTGAGGCCTTCCCCGATGTTGCTTCCTGGCACTGGGATTCAGAGGTTTACCGCCTCTGAATGTGGAGGATCCTTTGGTCACCATGGCTAGTAGACACCGATAAACCCAGCCTCCATGAGTCTAATACATTTTTAAAGATATCTGTGCCTGTGGACATCCTCTGCCAGTGAATTCCACAATTTGATTACTTGTTGAGTAAAGAAGTATTTCCTTTTGTTTGTCCTGAATCTACTGCCCATAAAGTTCATTGGATGGCCCCAAGTTCTAGTATTTTGGGAGTGGGAGAAAAAGTTGTCTCTTTCCACTCTTCCTACCTTGTGCGTAATTTGATAAACCTCAGTCATGACTCATGTCCCCCCTTAGTCGTCTGTTTTGTAAACTGAAAAGTCCCAGACTCTTCAGCCCTTCCTCACATTAAAAGTGCTCCAACCTCTCAGTCATCTTGGTTGCCCTCTTCTGTGCTTTTTCCAGCTCTGCGGTGTCCTTTTTGAGATATGGTGACCAGAACTGCACACAGTATTCCAAATGAAACTGTTGATAGATCTATAAGGAGCTTTATAATATTGACTTTTATGATATTGTCTTTTTTGCAGTCCCTTTCCTAATAATCCTGTCAAGTCAATACTCTGGGCTGTCAAGTCCAGTCAGCTGTATTTTTGATTGCTTGATTTTTTTGGGTATGTTTGCCACCTTATGGGCCCTGATCAGATGGAGAGGTGGCATAATTTTTTTAAAATAAATAAATAGGGAATGTATTCTGTCTGGGATTCAAGAAGTGTGGCTCCAAGCAGCATCTCTAGGGGCAGGGCTCCCCAACAGGGTGTCCATGAATGCCATGGTGCCTGTAAAGCTTTTTAGAAAGTGGGCAGGGCCATTGTACGGCTGGGCTCATTACTGGTTGCCCTCATTCAACTGAAAGGGTTTTCCATTGGAGGATCAGATATGCACCTGCACCTGACATGCACCTGGGCTTAGTCAGTGTGTGGTTATTTCTTCCTTCAGGCTTTCCTTCTTCCCTAGATGTGCAAGAGGGGAGGTATTCTGTTTGGCTCTGCCTCTGGCAAAAGCTATTTTGGGTTTAACTTCACCTCCTGTGGAAGCTGTTTTTGTGGTGGTACTCACCACCTCCTCTCAAAATTTCCAGAGTGCCTACAGGCTCAAAAGTATTGGGGACCCTTGCTCTAGTCTAGGGATTTGACTCTCTTGAGCTTCCCTTTCAGCTTCCTTCAACTAGTTCCTTCATGTTTGTAAGTCCCCTTTTTGCAAACATATGCTACTATTTTGGACTTTAGGAGCAACTTTCCATTGACATGAATGCTGAACTTAATAGTATTGTGGTCACTGTTACCAACTGGTGTAACAATATCTACATCTTGCACCAGGTATTGAACCTTAAACAGAACAAAATCTAAGATCCGTCTGGCTGGCTATGTGACAAACTGTTCCAGCATATGGTCATTTATGGCATTTCATTTAAACAGCGTGATTTGAGTACATAATTACCAGTTAATGTGAGGGTAGTTGAAGTCACAACATCATTTACTTGAGTCACCTCCATTATTTCCCCTGCTGTTAAGTAACCTTTAAAGTCCATAAAGGGTGCAGTAAGACGGCATGCTGAGAGCGGGTTAAAGTGCTCCAGTTCTAACCGGATTATATTTGATCTGGATAATCGCGATCATACTTACCTCCCTTATACTGCCTCACCGCGCAGTTACGTCGCTCCCCAGTGTCTACACTACCGATGCGTGGGAGCGTGCGTCGGCGGTTTTTATTCTCAGTTTACACATGTGCATAGGTGCCCCTCCGTACAATGGGGGGGGGGAACTATCATGGCGCATGCGCAGAACCACCAGGGCGAATCAATCCAACCCCTCCAACAAAAGACTTCCCTTTAAACATTTGACCTGAAAATGGCCTCCGTGAGATCCCAAACTCATCTAAACGCTAAAACAAGTGACCATTTAAATGTCGGTTTTCTAAACGCAGTGGTGGAGCTCTGCCTATGCGTACACCACCAACACATTTTAAAAAATGGTGGTCGAAAAGCAGAAGCCTCAGGCAGCTTTCGAGCGGGGAGGGGGTTTAAACTGGAAGTGGCTTAACACCAGAGGAGCAATCACACAGGGTGGAAATGCAGCTTTAAACGGGAGAGCGGAGAAAACACCACTTTGGGACCTGGTAACAAAATACTCCAGGTTAAAGCAGTTTTGAGCCAGAAACCAATGGCTGTGGACGGGAGGCAGATGTTGACTGTGTGATCATGCAGATAAAATCCATTGCTGAAGCGTGATGAACCAGATCAAATGGCGCGTCTGAACGCACCCAAAGATTGTCAGGGAGTTCATTCCCCTAATGTTTTCTAGCTTATTTGACTCTATGCTCTATTTGACATAGAAAGCAACACCACTCCTAACATGTCCATCCCTATCCTGTCTTATACCCAAGGATGAGTCTATCCCATTGATTTTCCCCATTTCATTCTGTTTCTGAAACACACGCTATATCTAAATTGTCATATAGCACCAGCAACCTCAGCTCTCCCATCTTGACTTGGAGGCTTCTGTCATTGGCATATAGACACTACATTTCCCTCTCCAACAACACTTCTTTCCCTCAGGCCTTTTGTTTCCCCACATGGCTGGCCTTTGTCATCCTGTTCTCACTCCCAAATTCTATTGTGCTCCTACCAATAATATCCTGAGTGTTTATGTAGCCCAGAGGCACTGCCTTATTCTAGGATAGCCCCAACAGCAGGGGCACCCTGCTTTCTAACCTGAACCAGAGACCCACAAACTCAGGCCAAGGAAGGGACTCCTGGTTCTGAAACACAGAGCAAGCCATAGATCTGGAAAAGGCTCTCCATTTTCAGGTGGCATAAGGCAGCCCTCAGAGCAAAACCTCCAGTCTTCTTCCCCCCACCCAGAAAGGTATGCATATGAAACAATGGCAGTTCCACCAGGTAAAGTATCTACATTTCTAAAGGCTACGCAAAGGCCACCTGGCGGATAGTCCTTCCGTCTCCAAAACTTCACCCAGCCCTTTTGTGTGCACCTATGTCTATATGAGAATCCCTTGCATTCACAACTGTCTTTCCTGCTACTTCCCTCAGGATACCAAGATAAACCGATCATACATTCAAATGTTTAGTGATCCATCCTGATGCTAATCAGAGACCCATCTCCCACTTTTGTATAAACCTGGGAACCATTTCAAACTGCCTTGATTGGACCATTAGTGGTCAAAAAAACCCATTCAGCTAACCACCCAACACCTGGCTAACCCAATCATCGCTGTTGTTAATCCAGACTCTGCCCCTCTGGAACTTCATTGGTCAAACCTAGGTCTGGCCCCTCCCGATGCCTCACCCCTGGGACCCATGATTGGTCCAGGTAATCTTTTGTCTTCACCTGGGGCAAGGCCCTCAAGATCTCCCACTGGTCAGCATTGTTCTCTAGTGTCTATATCCACCCACACACGTGGCCTCAGTGTGCCTCTGCCCTGATGCCAACTGGCAGTCCACCCCCAAAGTTTTGTTTGGGTCACAATCCCATCTCCATGGACCTCTGCATGTCTGAATAGGTTGTATCACCCTGTAACTAACCCCTCTTTTCGTTATCAATCACCTCTGCTTTCTTAGTTCTGTATTGCTTGCTCTTTTTGAATGCTTAGTGTTAGGCTTGCCAACTCCCCTGTTAGGGTTTTTTTTTCCAGATTTGAGATCCCCCACCCCCGCTTTTTAAGAATTGGACGGAGGGGGTCGCTCTCGCAGCAGCAATAGAGACAAAGGCTAGAGCGCCCCAGGTCTCTGACCATCGGCGGGCACGTCTGCCTTCAAAGAGTGTAGTCCGCTACTCGCCTCGCCTCCTTAGTGCCGCCCACTCCCGGCATCCCTCCTTTGGCGGGCAATCTGCTTGTGTGCCGCCTGCATTCCTCCCAAGCCGATGCTGGCAGACCGAGGTGAGTCCCAAGCAGCAGGCAACCATCCCCTCCTCCTCGCTGAGCACCGCCCTCCCCCCCATCCTGGCGTGCCAGAAGAAAGGCGTGGATGCAATGCTGGAGGGCTCCAAGGCAGCTTTGGCTGTCACTGGGCCCAACCAGCCCAGCCTCCCAAGAGCAGTGAGGGAAGGGAGAGAGAGAGAGAGCGCCCACCTGAAGGAAGGGAACTGCCAGGGCAGCCCACAAGCCCTGGGCTCCCACCTGACAGCTGCTCTGCAAAAGCGCCCAAGAGAGAGGGAGGGAGGGGGCCAGCCAGAGCTTCTCCTGTCCACTCCAGCACTCCACCCAGCACACAAAGGCGCACCTTTACCTGCCTGGCAACTGGGACGCACGCCCTTTGTCCAGCCTCCCTTCTCAAGCCTTGGTGCAGCGTATCCTGTCTTTCTCCGCCGGGCGCCCCCTTCTCCTGCAAGCTTTTTATGAATCTCTTCCACTCCTCTGTTTTAGGGAGGGGTGGTTGCTATTGGAACTTTCCTGCTCTAATCTCAGGCTGCAACATGCCTCCCCCCCCCAGTCCTTGCCCTCAAATTGTCCTTATAAAAAAACAGAAGGGTCGGGTGTCTAGGGTTATTTTCTGGGGATGTACTAAAAGGAAGGACAGGATTGCCCATTGGAAACAATGGGAAACACTTGAAGGCCCATTGGAAACAATGGGAGCTAGGAATGCCAATTGACTTGCATAGGCTCCATTGAAATACATTACAGTAAAAGGAGGGTTGCAATAAAAATGCAGAATGGATTTTCCATTAGGGTCTCTGGGCCCAAATAAACTGGGAATGGAATGAGAGACCATGGAGTGGAATGACAGCCTCTAGGAGTAATAGAAGTGGTCTGGGACTGGAATGAGAGACCACGGAGTGGAATGACAGCCCCAGGGTGGAGCAGGAGTGTCCAGGGACTGGAATGACAGGTCCCAGAGTGGAATGACAGCCACAGGGTGTAGCAGGAGTGTTCAGAGACTGGAATGAAAGGCCCAAGAGTGGAATGACAGTCCCAGGGTGGAGTAGGAGTGTTCAGGGACTGGAATGAGAGACCATGGAGTGGAGTGAGAGCCCAGGAGTGTTCAGGTACTGGAATGAGAGACCACAGAGTGGAATGACAGCCCCAGAGTGTAACAGGAGACGTCAGTGACTGGAATGAGAGACCATGGAGTGGAATGACAGCCCCTGGGGGTAGCAGGAGTGTTCTGGAACTGGAATGACAGGCCCTAGAGTGGAATGACAGCCCCAGGGTGTAGCAGGAGTGTTCTGGAACTGGAATGACAGGCCCAAGAGTGGGCTGAACAAACACTTGTCAGGGATGCTCTTGGATGGTCCTGCATTAAGCAGGGGGTTGGAGTAGATGGCCCGTATGGCCATCCAGAGGGCAGCCCCCCTGCTGGGTGACATCTGAAGGGGTGGAGCTAGGGAAGTGACATCACTTGACCTTTGACCTGGAAGTGGCATTTCTCCTGGCTCCACCCCCAAAGTCTCCTGGCTCCACCCCCAAAGTCCTCAGATATTTCCTGAGTTGGACTTGGCAACCCTACTTAGTGTGCTTCTAAATAGGGAAATACTTTAATAACATCTATTTAATTTACTCTTCAAATCTGGAGTCTTCGTACTGTACCGGACCTTGGTATACAATTGGTGTGAAATCCTTGTACCGCTCTGGTCTCCCCTGCTGCATAGCGAATTTCCCCAAACAACAAGGCAGGCCATTGGTGGTAACATTTATGCTACCATACTTTTGGACTGACTTGTCCCAAACAAGAGGCTCCCCAGATCCTGTTGGATTTCCACTGGAATTGTCCCAGTGAGTTCCCCAGTTCCTAACAAATCTAAACCCTTCCTCCTGGCACCACTTTCTCATTCATGTGTTGAGATCCCTATTCTGAGCTCATCTAGCTGGCCCACTTGGTTGCAGCTATTCCTGCCTGTAGCCATATCTTCTTCTCGTCCCCTTGTCATGTGCTTGATTTATTCCAGCTGCTTTCTTTGCAAGGCACCTTTTATAATATGTCTATCTGGGGAAGGGAGAACCATTTACACCACCCTAAGATCCTTGGAGGAAGAGCTGTAATTTATAGAATACTGTCTCTGATACATAAAAAACTAGCTGTCATTTCAGGTGAGAGAACAGACCAATCCAGTATGCAAGAAGAGATCAGCAATCAGGATGTTCAACGGGTGGAGAAAGACAATGAAGTTAGATTCTGTGTCAATGGACATTTTTTACCATATGACCCAAATACAAGGTAATTAGTCATATAGTGGAAATTATATTGCTTGTATTTATTCAAAGCAAAGGTGAACCTGAATGTAAGATGAGCTCCCAAACAATATACTCAAAAAAGATTTTTATTATTGGACATAACCTGGTGGAACATGCTCCCCTTGGAGATCAGGGCTCTGCGGGACCTATTACAGTTCCGCAGGGCCTGTCAAACAGAGCTGTTCTGCCAGGCCTTTAGGTGAGGTGGTGGGCGTCCACTTATTCCACGTATTGGCATCCCCTACTGAACCTTCCATCTTCAAACAGCCCATCAAGTGAAGATCCATAGTCTGGTCTACAGCCTAGTGACTACCATACCAAATTGCTGTGCCATCTGTCTTGTTTATAGCTTTGTTTTAACCTGTTTTAACTAAAATGTTTTAATTTGTATTGTGAAATGTTTTCACTCCTGTTGTCATCCACTCTGAGCCTGCTTGCGAGGAGGGCAGAACACAAGCAGAAATTTATAAATAAATAATAATAACCTGTATCTCCTGCCAACCTAGCAGTTCTAAAGCAAGAAATAGCAAGTCGGTAAATAGGTACAGCTTCGGTGGGAAGGTAACAGCATTCCGTGTGCCTTAGCATCTAGTTATGCCAGCCACATGACCACGGAGATGTCTTTGGATAGCGCTGGCTATTCGGCTTGGAAATGCATCAAAAGCCCTTTTCAAATCAATGAAGGCAACATATAGTTTACCTCCCGAAGGATTAATATCAGATGAGCGAGTACTACACAATGGTCAATGGTAAAAGTCTGGCTCTTAAAACCAATCTGAGAGGGCATAAGAACTTGTTTCTCTAAGAGCCAAGTCTGTAATTTAATCAATAAATAGAAGGTAAATAATTTGCCCACACAAGAAAGCAGGCTAATTGGTAAATAATTTGCCCACAAGAAAGCAGACTACTTGGTCTGTAATTGTCAGGTTTGGAATAATCACCTTTTTATGTATCGGAATGACTATTGAATTTAACCAAGATTTCAGTATAAAGCCAGAATGGCAAACATCAGAAAAAAAGAGAGCCAAGATCTTACTCCAGCCTGGAATATTACTCTTAAAGAGTTCATTTACTATATAATCAGGGCCAGGTGCTTTGCCAGTTTTACGCTTGGTAATAAGGTTAGCTATTTCTTTCTCCGTTCTTGGAGGCCAGAAAGGGAGATTATCTGATAAACTATGTACACTAGTATCAACAGATAAAGTAGTAGAGCCGAAAATCTCTCCAAAATAGTTCTCCCAAACACTAGGAGAAATATGTCAGCATAATCTAGAGCCATAATTAATCAAGGACCAAAAAGTTGGAGCATCATGATTGTTTATAGCCATAATCAATCTATACCAACTTTCTTTCAAATATCTTCTTTTAAAAACCTAATCAGATGCTTTAGCTGCCTCTTATGATCGATCAAAGTAGCCAATAAACTCTCAGAGTTCGTACGCCTGTAAGATCTGTAAATTCTACGTATTTCTTTACAAGCATGATAACAATCTTTGTTGAACCAATTTTTCCCCCTAAAAAGAGGTTGTGGCTTTAATTGTGTTACCCTTTTAAACAACAAATGGTCAAAAAGGTGAAACACTTGCTCCAAAATCACTGTATGTTTAATAGATCAAGGCTCATTAGAAAGTTGTGACATAAGACTCTGACAAGTGTTCGAATAAAAGATGGCATAGGCCTCATTTGATTTATTAACATCCCATCAGGCTCTTTTTAAAATTTGACCTGAACTAATTAATCCTATCTCAGGTTCTTGTTCAAGCTTCTCGCTGAAGGGGAGTATTACTTCTAGATGGAGAGGCAGGTGATCACTACCCAATGGTTCACCTACCCTAAATTTAGAACAGTAGGGTAGGAGACTAAAAGAGACCAAACGGAAGTCGACCACACTAGCACCATTTCCATTAATCCTAGTAAATTCTCCCTGATCCCCTAATTTACTGAATCTATTTAAAATATTAAATCCCAGTTTGATGGTGGAGTGAAAAAAAATCTTTCCCCTAGTATGTATTTTCTGGTCCTTCGAGATTCTGTGTAAGATTGGAAGATCCCACGCATCATCGTCAAGTCCATAGATGGAAAAAAGGATGGGTTCATTGCTGCTACCTATGCATGCATTCATGTTCCCAGTTAACAAAGAGAGTGCGTTCAGATAGACATAGGACAGAAAAGATTTTACACTCTATATTTTTCCATAAACAAGAATAATCACTATTAGATAGACCTGGGGGGATATAAACAGTAAACAAGAACAGGGGATGGGCCTCAAAGTCAAGTTTAACAGCTAATATAGAGTCTAAATTTAAAATCAGTTCCAATTTGTGACACCCAAGAGTAGAGGAGATCAGACAAGCAAGGCCACTTTTAGGTCGCCCTCCCCTAGAACTAGGTATGGCAGGATTAACAAAAGTTACATGATCTGGAAAATAGATATAATCTTTGCACCAAGTTTCTTGCAGCATGATAATATCGTACTTACGAATAAATTCCTGGACCTCATCAGATGAAATGCGGGGGAACCAACCAGCCAGGTTTCAAGAAAGAATTTTCAAAGTGAATCAGCTTTGACAGCTTGGAAATGGAGATGAGCACTGCCCCCTAGAGTCGTATTCGACTGGCTTTCAAGCAAGGGAAACCTTTACCTTTACTTAATAACTTGCATATGAATTTAAGATGACCCCCTCTGTTTTCTTCTCCCCCCCCCTTTTTGATGGCATAACCTGGGAAAAATTAGTTTTACACTTGAGTAAATACAGTACTTTAGGTGGCCCATACAGCTTGGAGATGCCCAGTAGGACTTTTTTGTTTTCATCTTTTCTTATCACAAACTGCTTTGAAAATCCCTTCTATTTCAAAGATGTAGCATGAGGTGGAGGCTGCTGCTCAAGGAGTGAAGGATCACAGCTCCCTTTGTTCATAAAGGTGGGACTAGTCATGCAGACATTTGGATCCCAGCCATTCATTTAAGCCCCATTTTATAATATAGAGAATTAGCGTTGTGTCAGAGTCCTTCATCTTTAGTCAACTATATACTGTACAAGGTGCCTGTTTATCACAGTGTATACATACCTATTTTCTCAACAAATGTTTAATGTGACTTTTAACAAATGTTATGCACTTTGAATGTGATGTGTAATTATTTGTTTTCATGTAATCTATAGGACCCTTTTAGCAAAGCCGTTTGCATTTTCATCACTCAGGTCTATCAGAGAGAATATGTTATAATAGGCTCTGCTTTCTACGCTGATTATTTCAGGCCAGCATTGCACAAAAAAGCAATTTAAATGTAACCTATCTGTCAGCTCTTAAAACAGCTCTTGCAAGCCATAGATAAAATTGTCCTGTATTATAAAGGTAATTGAATTGAACTGATATCTATTTACTTTGCTGATATTATGTTATCACCAATCCTACATGAGTATCCAGGAAATACAGACATTATCTATTTTTTTTCAGAGCCAAATCAAAGATTTGTATTAAAGAAGTTTTAGAAGCAATCCTCAAAAGAAAACATACAACTAAGTAGAGACTGTTTATTGACAAGTAAAAGTATTTCAGTGTAAAGTAAATGTAAACACGCCAAGGAATGTGTACTAGGCAACAGAGATAAAAACCACCTCTTTTCTAGTCCATATCGTCTTTGGCATTTTTTGTGATACAACTAGGAGAAATAATATAGGCTCACGTCCGTCTCCCCCTTCCTAAATTTCAGAATGTAAAAGGTGGTCACAAAATAATTTTTAAAAGGGGGGTAAATACAGTAATAATGTGGACACATGCAAAAGAAAACTCCAATAAAACCTTTATTTCCTATTTAATTGTTTAAGGCCTGCCTACTAAGGTGCCACAGAAATATATTTGTCAGAAAAACCACCCCATAACGGGAGTCAGTAAAGCACACTTGTTTTAAATTATAATATGAAATAGGCTGCTGACCTGGGCAACATCCTGGAACACAGGTGCAGAACTGCAACAGCCAGAATCCAAAGCTCCCATGATGCTCCAAGGAAGGCATGGTACTCCAAGGAGCTGTTGAAGTCTCCTTTTTGAGTATGGGAAACTCCTGCTATATGTGACAGCATCTCAGTGGTTGCACAAACAATTCACTGAGAAAGCGGCATAACATCTATTATCTGCAGACATCCAGAGATACTCTGGAGCCCACACCACTGAAACATGGAGAGCTTCTATAAAGAGAGATGAAGGAGCTAGTAGAGTTAACTGTTGACTCCTGGTTTGAGTTTCAGGTTGCCAACTTCAGGTTGGGAAATTCCTGTAGATTTGGGGGTGGATCTTGGGGAGGGCAGGGTTTGGAGAGGGGAGGGATTCCAGCAGGGTATAATGCCATAGGGTTCACCCTCCAAAGCTGCCATTTTCTCCAGGGGAACTGAATCAGTTGTACTTCTAGAAGATCTCCAGACAACTCCTGAAAGGTGGCAACCCTTATATACACAGCACCCTTTGCCATAGCCCTTCATCAGTAATACAAGGACATCAGCACTGATGCAGTTACAGGACTGTTGCAAAGGTTACTGAGAAAATGTTTCTGAAGTGCTTGGGATGCTCAAAACACAATTCATAAATGCTGTATTTTGTTACTGTTGTCATTAATAGTATATTAAAACTCAGGAGTGTTGGAGATCACCAGGGCTGCATCCCCATCAAATATTTCCTACATTTCTGCTGCCTGGCTGGTGCATTTTTCATGTTTCCACAAGAAACTCAGGAGTGTTGGAGATCACCAGGGCTGCATCCCCATCAAATATTTCCTACATTTCTGCTGCCTGGCTGGTGCTTTTTTCATGTTTCCACAAGATGTTATTTTCCATTTGTGCACAGACTGCTAGCAGCCAATTCCTCCCCCCCCAATCTGCTTTGTTTTAAACTTGCAAAAAACCTGGGCGTTTTCCAGATTGCCCTAATATTTGTTTGTTTGTTTGTCTCATTTATACCCCGCCCTCCCTGCAAAGCAGGCTCAGGGCGGCTTCCACTCAAATATAAATACAGTTAAAACATAATACAATCATATAAAAACACCACAGTTAAAACAGATACAGATTCACAAAGTGCTGGCGGCAATTAATTAATTAATTAATTAACCAAGATGACTCGCTTTCAGAATAAATTTCCACTTCCCAGATGTTATTCTGCTCGTGGTTTCCTGCAGCACCGGCTCAATGTCAAGACCAAGAGCCAGAGCTCTAAAACAGCAGCGGCCCCTAACTAAATGCCTGGCGGAAGAACTCCGTCTTGCAGGCCCTGAGGAACTGTGACAGGTCCCGCAGGGCCCTGATCTCCTCTGGGAGCTCATTCCACCAGGATGGGGCCACCACTGAAAAGGCTCTGGCCCTGGTGGTAGCCAGCCTAGCCTCCTTGGGGCCAGGGAGGGTTAGTCGATTTTGAGATCCCGATCATAGTGCTCTCTGGGGTATATACGGGGAAAGGCGGTCCCATAGGTATGTCGGACCCTGGCCATATAGGGCTTTAAAGGTAGGAACCAGCACCTTGAAGCGGATTCGGTATGCTATTGGCAGCCAGTGCAGTGCCCTGAGCACAGGCTGGATGTGCTGGGGAGACCCATCAACAGCGTGGCTGCAGCGTTCTGCACTAGCTGCGGCTTCCGAATCCGCAACAGGGGCAGCCCCATGTAGAGAGCGTTACAGTAGTCTAATCTCAAGGTGACCATCACATGGATCACTGTTGCTAGGTCGGTGCAGTCGAGGAAGGGAACCAACTGCCTGATCAGCCGAAGATGGTAAAAGGCCGACTTAGCAGTGGCTGCTACCTGGGCCTCCATTGTTAAGGAGGCACCCAGGACCAAACTCCTAACCTCTGGCGCTGGTACCAGTGGCGTCTACCCCCGAACCACCTTGACTCAGGCACAGGACCTCCGTCTTCACTGGATTCAACCTCAGCTGGCTCAGTCTAAGCCAACCAGCCACAGCTTGCAAAGCCCAGTCCAAATCTTCCAGTCTGGAGTTCGACTGGCTGCCCAACATCAGATAGAGCTGGGTGTCATCAGCGTACTGGTGACATCCCAGCCTGTGCCTCTGGGCAATCTGGGCAAGGGGGCACATATAGATGTTAAACAACATTGGGGACAGCACTACCCCTTGAGGCACACCACACTCCAGCGGGTGTTTCTTGGACTGCTGTTCCCCTAGCACCACCCTTTGTCGCCAACCCTGGATAAAGGAAGCAAGCCACTGCAGGGCAAGCCCCTGAATCCCCATGTCGGCAAGGCAGTGGGCCAGTAACTGATAGTCGACTGTGTCGAACGCGACCGACAGATCTAACAGCAACAGTACCACCACCCCGCCCTTATCCAGATGTCTCCGGAGGTCATCTGTCAGAGCAACCAACGCCATCTCCGTCCCATGTCCTGGGCAGAAACCAGACTGGAAGGGATCTAACACGGAAGCATCATCCAGAAAGCCCTGCAGCTGCACCGCCACTGCCCTCTCAATTTTCCCAAATAAATTATTATTGTACGCCGCCTTGAGCCTGCTTGTCAGGCAAGGCGGGATAGAAATCAAAATAAATAAATAAAAATAGGCCAAATTGGAAACCGGCCGATAGTTGGCCAATTTGGCCGGATCCAAAGATGGTTTTTTTCAAGACCATTGCTTCCCTGAGTGCCCCCAGGAACTGCCCCTCAGAAAGGGACTTGTTGATAATTTCCCTTAGGGCACCTCATGGCCAGCTTTAATAAGCCCGGAAGGGCACGGATCAAGGTTGCATGTGGTTGGGCTTACGGCTGTGGGCAATCTGTCAACTTCCTCCAGACTGAGCGGGCTGAAGTGGTCTAGAACCAAAGTCGAAGACGTGCAATGGGCCTCGAGCTCGCTCACTGTTTCAAGTGTGGCGGGGAGATTGCGGCGGCGCGCCAAGACTTTATCCGCGAAATAGCTCGCAAATGCCTCACAGCCAATATCCAGTTCCCTAGCATTTAGTCTGCCCTGCGGCAGAGCTGTTATCAACCGAATTGTCCTAAACAATTGGGCTGGGCATGAGTTCGCAGCTGCAATCGCAGCCGCATAGAAATCCCTCTTTGCGGCTTTGACTGCCATCTCATAGGATCCACGCCATGTCTACATTCTGCTCTTGCAGAAAGTCCCTAAGGACCATGGTCTTATTATTTATAGACCTGGCGTTACACAGCACCAATGTTGGAGGGGGGTTATTTCTCCTAGCCCCACTGCCAACATCCCTCAGGATAGGGCACAGGCTGGAAGGGGGCCGAGCTTTCCTATTTCTCTGCCCCCTTCCCTTAGTACTTTGCCTGCTCCCACTGCTATACTTTCCCTTCCCCAGGAGCACCAGAATCCCCTGGCCCAACATCATTGCCCCTGGTGGTCTCTGCAAAGCTTCAGACCACCAGCCAAGCAGACAGCAAGGCGCTCAATGTAATACTCAATATAGTAGGTACCAGTGGTAAAGTGCAACATACAATACTGCTACTTATACAATTTCGCAACCTATCCTACCACATAATATAATCTGAAGTTGATTGCCAATGTTCCATTTTCATTCCCCTATGTTACTGGGGTTTTTTTCTTGTGTCCAGACAGCTTAGTTAAAAGATTCCCGTGCTGTTCTGTTTTTTCCTTGTTTTCCCCCTGTTCTTTCCTCAATTAGTTTTTCCTGTATTTTTTTCCCCCATCATGGAATGAATTTGCAAGATAGCCTCTTGCTTGAGATGTGAACAGTTTGTTTTCCGTCTCATGGATTGCTGCCCAAAATCACCCAGAAAGCACAGGTTTGTGTGGCATTTTTTAATTTGCATGCCAGTGTTTCAACATTTCAGTGTTGGACATCACCTGCGCTGAAACAAAAGTTCAGTTCCATTTGGAGGCCTGACACCAGCAGCCAATCATTGCCTCCCTTTCCATTCCTTCATTCACACTCAAGAGCAGATTCTAGCACGTCCCTGGGCACCATTTTCAAATACATTTTGCAGTGCATGCAGCTACCCTGAAAATACTTATTGAAGGAAACAAGCTGTTTTGAACTGTGCACTGATGCAAGTTAAGGAAAGTTTTTGCGGGGAGTCAATGAGAGAGAACACTCAAACATGGGAAAAGAGGCAATCAAAAAGGAGTGAGACGTGTACCAGGTACAGCTCTCAGGTGTGCTGTGGTGGATGGGGAATGTACTTGTAAGGGGATTTCTTGGCCCCTTGGGCTGCTTAAGTGCTGCAACGCTTCAGTGCATGAGCAAAATAAACACCAGAAAACCAGTCCACAACATGAACGTGAACAGATGGAACACTGACAGGGAGAAAAACCAAAGAAAACAGTGTGTATTGATTGCACCCAGGGCCGGCTCGCTCACTAGGCGAGCTAGACTCTTGCCTAGAGCGTGGCCATCATGGGGGTGCCGAACTGAGTCCTCCCTTCGCCAAAAGCCCCCCGCCCCCACCAAAAGCTTGTGCTGCGTGCCCTGGCCACTGCCGCCTCTTCACTCCCCCGATTCCCAGCCTGGCATCAGACCACCCCACAGAAGAGCTGCCTCCTGAGCGCATGCGCACACCTGAGTCCTCTTCCACCACTGCCGTGGGTGGTGAGTGTGTCTGTGGTGGGGACGGAAATAGCGCCCCTCCCCCTCTGGGTCCCTGAATGGCGACGTCACCTGGCCCACGCAGGGGGGTGGGGGTCTCGCTCTTGCCTGAGAGCTGTACCTGGTACACATGTCTCACTCCTTTTTGATTGCCTCTTTTCCCATGTTTGAGTGTTCTCTCTCACTGACTCCCCTCAAAAACTGGCCTCCTTCTCCACCTCCTCCCGCCCACCTGCCCACTCACCTGACTGGTGGGAGGAGGGCATTTCTGGTCCTGGCGCGAGGAGGGGGGTGGCGAGGGTCTGCCTGCCTGCCTGAGCCAGGGCCAGAGAGAGACTGTGGGGAGGGAGGGGGTGGCTGGATGACTCTGCTCAGCCTCCGCTGCTTTTGCTGGAGGGGAGGGGGCACACAGGAGTTCAGGAAAGGGAAATAATAAAATCCCTCACCGCCCACCCCAGTAGCAGCAGCTCCCTCTCTTGCTCCCACTCAGAGCCCAGCTTATGCCTTGGAATAAAATTCTGTTGGTCTTAAAGGTGCCCCTGGACTCTGAACTGCTTCACACAACTTTGTGCGCCATCAGGGGTGATCATGGCAGCATTTGTGTGGCTTGCGTGTCTCGCCCCCCTCCCTTCGCCTTGGGTTTTAGCTTCAGCCCCAGAAAGGTTTGGGGGGCTTCGGGGGAAAGGGGGTAAACTCCAAAATCTTTGTGTCCGTGTGCGCGCGCGCGCGCGACGGTGTGCAATGCTCCTTCCCCGGCTGGGGAGAGAGGCTTGCAGTTGGAAAACAAAAGAGGCGACGGTGTTTGGGGAAGAGGCATTTTGTGCCCAGAGGAGGGTGTGTGTGGAAAACACGTTTTTTTTCTTTGCAAATACTTACACGTGCAGAAAGTCCCCTAAAGGAAGGCGAAAGTTAGCCAGGGCACCATCATATTCCTTTGTCATCTGCGCTGAGGGGGGCATCACAAGGCAGCCTCACCTGGGCGGGGGGCACGGGCACCACAAGCTAGCCTCGCTTAGAGTGCAGAAACAGTGATTCCCGGTTATATATTATATCGGAAGGATAGGGGGGGAAGGGTTGGAGGTGGGGTAGCTCTGTATGTCAGAGAGGGTATAAAGTCTAGAAAGATTGAGAGGCTAAGTGAATTGGATTCGCTTCTGGAAGTTCTATGGGTTGAAATAGGGGGGCCAAAAGGAAACTTAACACTGGGAGTTTGTTATCGCCCACCAGATCAAAAGATAGAGGAGGATTATAAAATGATGAATGCCTTAAAGATAGCAACTAGACAAAAACACTGTGTAATAATAGGTGATTTTAACTACCCACACATTGATTGGGTCAATATGTGTTCTAGCCGGGAAAAAGAGATTGAGTTTCTAGACACTCTAAATGACTGTGCTATGGAGCAGATGGTCACAGAACCTACCAGGGGAGAGGCGATCCTTGATTTGGTCCTAAGTAACACTCAAGACCTGGTGAGAGATGTAAAAGTGATTGCACCGCTTGGAAACAGTGATCATAATGTTGTTGAGTTCATCATTTGTACAAATAGAGAATTGGCCAAAAAGACTCACACAACCATTTTTAACTTTAAAAGGGGTAATTTCTCTGATATGAGGGGACACGTGGGGAGGAAACTGAAAGGAAAAGTAGAAAGGGTCAAAACAATTGGGGAAGCTTGGGATCTATTTAAAACTACGATCCTAGAAGCTCAAAAAATATATATTCCGCAGGTTAGGAAAGGCACAAACAGGTATAGGAAAAAGCCTGCATGGTTAACAAACAGAGTAATGGAGGCTGTAAAAAGTAAAAAGAATTCCTTTAAGCAGTGGAAAGCTAGTCACAGTGAGGCTGATAAAACGGAACACAGGCTATGGCAAATAAAATGCAAGTCTGAGGTCAGGCAGGCAAAAAGGGAATATGAGGAGCATATAGCAAAAAACGTAAAAACCAACAATAAAACTTTCTTCAAATACATTAGAAACAGGAAACCAGCCAGGGAGGCAGTGGGGCCCTTGGACGACCAAGGGGTAAAAGGAGTATTGAAGGATGATAGGGAAATGGCTGAGAAGCTAAATGCATTTTTTGCCTCCGTCTTCACTGTGGAAGATGAGAAGTGCTTGCCCACTCCAGAACCACTGATTTCAGGAGGGGTGTTGGAAGACCTGAGTCAGATTGAGGTGATGAGAGAGGAGGTCCTAAAACTGATAGACAACTTAAAAACTGAAAAATCACCAGGCCCAGATGGCATACATCCGAGAGTTCTGAAAGAACTCAAATGTGAACTTGTAGATCTCCTGACAAAGATATGTAATCTTTCCTTAAAATCTGCCTCCATTCCTGAGGATTGGAAGGTAGCTAATGTCACTCCCATCTTTAAAAAGGGTTCCAGAGGAGATCCGGGAAATTACAGGCCAGTCAGTCTGACGTCGATACCGGGTAAATTGGTGGAAACCATTATTAAGGAAAGAATTAGTAGGCACATAGATGAACAAAACCTATTGAGGCAGACTCAGCACGGTTTCTGTAAGGGAAGATCTTGTCTCACTAACCTGTTAGTGTTCTTTGAGGGGGTGAACAAACATGTGGACAAGGGGGATCCAATAGATATTATTTACCTTGACTTCCAGAAAGCTTTTGATAAAGTTCCTCATCAAAGGCTCCTAAGTAAGCTCAAAAATCATGGGATAGAAGGACAAGTCCTTTTATGGATCAAAAACTGGCTAGTTCATAGAAAACAGAGAGTGAGTGTAGGTGGGCAATTTTCTCAGTGGAGGGTGGTAAGCAGTGGGGTACCGCAGGGATCAGTACTTGGTCCACTGCTTTTTAACTTGTTCATTAATGATTTGGAGATGGGAGTAAGCAGTGAAGTGGCTAAATTTGCGGATGATACAAAGTTGTTCAGGGTGGTGAAAACCAGTGAGGATTGTGAGGCACTCCAAGGGGATCTGTCAAGGATGGGCGAGTGGGCGTCAACATGGCAAATGGGGTTCAATGTGGCCAAGTGCAAGGTGATGCACATTGGAGCCAAAAATCCTAAATATAAATACACATTGATGGGGTCTGAACTGGCAGAGACTGAGCAAGAGAGAGATCTTGGAGTTGTAGTGGATAACTCACTGAAAATGTCGAGACAGTGTGTGACTGCAATAAAGAAGGCCAATGCTATGCTGGGGATTATTAGGAAGGGTATTGAAAACAGATCAGCCAATATAATAATGCCCCTATATAAATCAATGGTGAGACCTCATTTGGAATACTGTGTGCAGTTCTGGGCACCACACCTTAAAAAGGATATTATAGCTTTGGAAAAAGTGCAGAAAAGGGCAACTCGAATGATAAAAGGGTTGGAACACTTTCCCTATGAGGAAAGGTTAAAGCGCTTAGGGCTCTTTAGCTTGGAGAAAAGACGACTGAGGGGTGACATGATCGAGGTTTATAAGATTATGCATGGGAAAGAGCAGGTAAAGAAAGAGGTACTTTTCTCCCTTTCTCACAATACAAGAACTCGTGGGCACTCCATGAAACTGCAGAGCGGTCGGGTTAGAACGGATAAAAGGAAGTACTTCTTCACCCAAAGAGTGATTAACACATGGAATTCACTGCCACAGGAAGTGGTGGGTGCTACAAGCATGGACGGCTTCAAAAGGGAATTAGATAAGCATATGGAGCAGAGGTCCATCAGTGGCTATTAGCCACAAGGTATAGCTAGGGGCTCTGGGGCAAGTGATGCTCTGTCTTCTTGGTGCTTGGGGGGGGGTCAACAGTGGGAGGGCTTCTAATGTCCTGGCCCCACTGCTGGACCTCCTGATGGCACTGGTATTTCTGGCCACTGTGTGACACAGAGTGTTGGACTGGATGGGCCTTTGGCCTGATCCAACATTGGCGTCTCTTATGTTCTTATGTTAAACTCCTCAGGCTGGCCCTGATTGCACCAATAGCACAATCATCAAAACTGACACAACACTGACAAAAACCTGGAAGGTGGCTGCAGTCTGGAAAACACCCCTGTGTTTTCTGGGCAAGATTCCATGGGCATGGGCAGGCTCTTATGTCTCAAGGAGAAACCGTGTAATCAAGAAGTACTAGTCAGTTACTCTTTATTGTGTTGAAGATGGCAAGGGGCCAGTCCCCTGCAGAAATTAATATAAGAGAAGAGAATTACTTGCCTTTTAGATAAAGAGGAGGGGATCAAGGGAGGAGGATTTTCTTTGTGAGTATTTTTGTGTGTATGTGCTTGTGCTTGCATGCCTGGAAGTCATGGTGACTTCTGCCAACCCCTTGTGGACATTTCAGAGAGGTGGCTTGATTGCCTGCCTGTGCCTCCTGAGCCCTGGTATTCCTTGGAGGTCTCCCTTCCAATTACTTGCCGGGGTCAGTCCTGCTTGGCTTCCAGGATTTGATTAGATCAGGCTTGCCTGAGCTATCCAGGTCAGGGCTGGGAGAAGGATTTTTTTTAAAGGTTGTACAGTTATTGCATTGTTCCTAACCAGCAGTATTCATGTTCATGTGTTTTTAAAAAAGAAAAGAACAGAATCACTCATAGCTCCACCTACCTTTTAGGGAGGGGGAGGGGATCAAGGTCTCTGCAAAAACAGGTTTTTAGAAGTTTTTTAAAAAACATGTTATTTCTATGCAATGTTACCCATCCTCCTCAGACAGACAGGAAGACACTATTAACAGGGTGGGTGAATCCTGAGGGTCATGGAGGGGGCTTCAGTGCATAACAGGTGTGAAGAGGAAACCATGATAAAAAAAATGGAGAGAAAACAGATTACTCTTGGCTGTGTGAAATCTCTGCTGCAAGGGCAATTCCATAACAAATTGCACCAGCAACAAGACAACCAAGAAAGATCATCACCCTGGAGTGGAAGTACCCCATGACAATATAGTGGCCTGACAGAAGGTGTTAGTGAAATAAGTAAAATAAATTATGTGGTGACAATTGGTTTTATGATCCTTTATTTTAATGCCAGATACCTGCTTTTTATTTGTTTGTTTTAAAGCAAAGACATTCCTCTGGAAGAAACTCTAATGCCCGAGGGAGAGGGGATTAAGGCAAGTACTGTTGACTCCGAGGACAATCCTTTGAAACAGAAGAAAAGCTACATCCCCCTGAGCATCGAGGATGAAATTGAGAAACCAAACGCCAAAATAATCCAAGTTGACTTGCCAAAAGCTAAACCACCGACTCCAATGGTAATATTTTCTCTCCCCATCCCAACTTTCTTTATATGCTAGTAAAAACTTTTATTAATATAAAGCTCCATTCTCCATCTGAAACACAAGAACCAATGTCCGAGTTGCACAAATAACTCTGTTTCTCATGATGTTATATGCTGGTCGCAGCGTCAATGTGCCTTGAACACATGAAGCTGCCTTATACTGAATCATACCCTTGGTCCACTGATGTCAGTACTGTCTACTCAGACTGACAGTGGCCCTCCTGGGTCTCAGGCTGAGGTCTTTCACATCACTATCTACCTGATCCATTTAACTGGAGATGCCAGAGATCGAATGTGGGACCAAGCAGATGCTCTGTCAGTGAGCCACAGCCCCTCCTTCTGACACTTGCCTAATCTGCATATATCTAACCTCACAAGATGTGGCCATTTTCATAGGAATGTGGTTATAGCACTGCACTATGCATTTCTGCATAATTTACAACAGGTTCTGAGCCATGTTGCACATCAGGAACCACACACTGAAAGCAATGGGAATTGTCAGTTTCTCAGTGGTTTGGGGTCAGCAACCTTAGCTAATAAAGCTACAGGGAGAAGGATTTGGGAGCATGATGTAAATCATGTCAGAAGCCATTGCCTTTAAACGGGACATAAAGGACATTGAACAAATGTTGCGAGTGCTATAAGTGATGCCACAAGAGAGGTTCTGGTGGTACTCAACAGGAATTATTTCAATATACAATTTATTGTCTTTATAATTTCTTTGTAATGACCTTTCAGTCATTACATCCCCCAAGGCAGTTTGTAATAAAAACAGATCAAAACTAATTTTTAAAGCCAGCCTGGTGAGATAGAGTGTATGACTCGGATCTGGGGACCCAGGATCTGAGGACTCTCACTCTTCCGGGAAGCTTGCTGGTGTCATTGGGCGAAGTCACTTTCTCACTTTCTGTTACCTATTTCATAGGGTTGTTTCAAGCATAAAATGGAGGAGTGGAGACAAGTAAAGGTAAAGGTTCCCTTGCTCGAAAGCCAGTCGAGTCTGACTCTAGGGTTGCGGTGCTCATCTCCATTTCAAAGCCGAAGAGCCAGGGCTGTCCAAAGACGTTTCCGTGGTCATGTGGCCGGCATGACTAAACACCAAGGTGCACGGAACGCTGTTACCTTCCCACCGAAGTGGTACCTATTTATCTACTTGCAATTTCTTGCTTTCGAACTGCTAGGTTGGCAGGAGCTGGAACTAGAGACGGGAGCTCACTCCGTCTTGCGGCACCCGGGTCTCGAACTGCTGAACTACTGACCTTCCACAGCCTGCAGTTCAGCGTCTTAACCACTTGAGCCACCGCAGACAAGTACACACCCACTAAACTCCTTAGAAGTAGGACGGGGTAAAAATACACTAAATAAATGGTGGTGGAAAGTGCCAACAAGTCACCAAGTCACAGCCACCGTACAGCAACCCCACAGGGTTTTCAAGGCAAGAGACAAACAGGGGCGGTTCGTGTGCCATTGCCTGCCTTTGCATAGTAACCCTGGACTGTCTTGGCAGTCCCTCATCCAAGTACTAACCAGGGCTGACCCTCCTTAGCAGCCAAGATCAGATCAGGATAGCCTGGGCCACCTATGCCAGGCAGAGCTGCATTAGGGCTTTCGTGGGCCCTAGGCACTTTTCCCTTTGTGGTTCGCTCCCACCATAATAATATTAATATTAAAATCTTTTTTGAGACAACTTTAAAAAATCTTTTTTGATACAACTGGAGAGCCAGTTTGGTGTAGTGGTTAATTGCACGGACTCTAATCTTGGAGAACCGGGTTTGATTCCCCACTCCTCCACTTGCACCTGCTGATGTGACCTTGGGTCAGTCACAAGCTCTGGCACAGCTGTCCTTGAAAAAGAGCAGTTTCTGTCAGAGTTCTCTCAGCCCCACCTACCTCACAGGGTGTCTGTTGTGGGGAGGGGAAGGGAAAGGAGTTTGTAAGCCGCTCTGAGACTCCAAGTAAAGGGCGGAGTATAAATCCAATCTCTTCTTCTTCTTCTTCTTCTAAATATTTCAACATTTTATTTTGTTCCTGTTTTAGGCAAAATTTAATAGATTTTTGTGAGCCCTAAAATTTCATTTTTAATGTGAGAAAAAAATTAAAACATTTTCTTTGACCCTAAAAGTTCATTTCTTCCTTTTCTGATTTAAAAAAAAATGTTTTTTGTGGGCCCCTACAAATATTGTAGGCCCCAGGCACTGTGCCTACTGTGCCTAATGGATAAGTTGGCCCTGAAGTCAGGGCCCCTAAATAAATAGATGTCTGAAAGAAAAACCTACAAGAAAAAAATTCTTACCAATAATAGCAATATCAAAACAATCAAAACAGAAGCAGGTCTCTGGAATGGCAGCACATCAATTTTCTAAATAAATACATAATATCAAAAGAAGCAAAAAAAAGTAGAAATAGAACAAACAGTGCAGGAAAGAAGATATAAAAAGATTAGTATTAAGCTCTTTTAGAAATCAAAAATTGAATAATTCCACAGTGAACATGTGGGTGCATTATATCCAAAACATTCAAAGAAAATCCATATTTCAGATACAAAACATACACAAAGTATGATTTCACAAGTATTTGATTATGATGATTGCATAAGAAAATCCCAACGAACAATCAGATGCAAACGGTTCCAAAAGAAGACTCTTAATGGGGGTGCTAGCTACAGTCTAACTCATTTCATACGTGACTTGTTGAGTAGATTGGACTTTAGGGTCCAACAACAGCCTATATCAGAACGCAATGGACATTTTGCTTGTAGTTCCTATGCAATGGCATTGAATATCGAGGAATTCATTCATCCAGAGACAGGCTTTAAAATCAAATTGTCAGGTTTTAGTAATTGCAACACCCAGTGGACCATATATATGATCATCTGTCCTTGTGGGAAACTCTATGTGGAGAGTACAATTAGATCCATAAAGTCCAGAATATTGGAGCGCTGCTTGTGCATATGTAATGAAGTTAGGGACGCACCCCTCGTGGAACATTTTATTAATTTCCGACACGAAGCAGATTCTTTACGATTCTTTGTTCTCTTCAAGTTTCAGAAACAGAGGTTTCATAATGTGATGTATCTAAATTTCTGTTACAACAGGAGGCAAAATTGATCTTCAAGTTACAATCTATGTCTCCTCATGGGTTGAATCAAAACATTGATTTTGCATGCTTTTTGTAGTTATTTACTGTAGGTGGATACTTGGAATTCTTAATAGTAAAAATATTGGCATAGATACAGGGTTTGTTTATGTTGCTTTAAATGACTTGTAAGTTTGTTAACTGGGAACATCTGGCTGCTTGTACCTTTGAGTTATTTAACTCATGTGGTAAATAAGGTTTGTAAAACATTAAGTTATGCCATTTATGAAGCACTGAACTATCTGTGAAGTTCTGAATTGTTTGGGTAATTCCAGATCAAGCACTCCTGTTTGTCGATACAGCAAAGAACAGCACCAGTTCTACTTTGATAAAGCTTTACAGTGAAACGATACTGTAGCTAGCATCCTCATTAAAGGTAAAGGTTCCCTTGCTCGAAAGCCAGTCGAGTCCGACTCTAGGGTTGCGGTGCTTATCTCCATTTCAAAGCCGAAGAGCCAGCGCTGTCCGAAGTCGTTTCCGTGGTCATGTGGCTGGCGTGACTAAACACCAAGGCGCACGGAACGCTGTTACCTTCCCACCGAAGTGGTACCTATTTATCTACTTGCCATTTCTTGCTTTCGAACTGCTAGGTTGGCAGGAGCTGGAACTAGAGACGGGAGCTCACTCCGTCATGCAGCAACTCAGGTCTTGAACTGCTGAACTACCGACCTTCCACAGCCTGCAGTTCAGCGTCTTAACCACTTGAGCCACCGCAGCTCCATAGCATCCTCGTTAGAAGAGTCTTATTTTGGAACCATTTGCATCTGATCGTTCATTGGGATTTTCTTCTACCACCTGGAGGTTGGCAATCCTGCAAAATAGTGGGATGTTTCTTGCCACTCTCTCACCCATAACTGAAGCCTTCCTCCAATATAAGTGACAAAATAGCCATTTAAGTTGCATGAAGGTTTCTAGGCTGGAGGAAGACTTGAAACTTTGCTGAGTAGAGTAGTAGGCTACAGACCGCTATCACGACTCTGCAGTTCAACCATACAGCATGTCAGTATGCTGTTAGGAGCTTCGTGCATCGAAGGTGAAACACAAACAAAATGCTGCATTAAAAAAACCCAAACACTAAATCAGTAAGGGGGTCTGGAATGGGGCCACAATGCAGGAAAAGTGAATTACCCTGTTTCCCCATCCCACTTTCCCAATCTGAGTCACCCCTCCCTTCACACAAGGGCTGCTATTTGCTATGGAGGGCAAATAGACCAGTGAGAATAATGATTTAAATCTGGAAAATGGCAGTAGGGAAGATTAAATTCCCCTCCCCTGTGCCACAGTCCAATCCCAGTCAGACCTCCCTCTCACTCCCAGTTGCTTTTAGTATTTAACACCCCCCCCCCTGAAGATCTTGATTGCAGTTCTCTTACATCCTCCTTGGACGAAGGTAGGATACAAATGTAAACTGAAGAAGTAGATAGCATTTTTAAATTATTCCAAGAGATGTGCAAGCGTAATTGATAATGTAGTTTTCCATTGCTGAGTTACAATTTATTTAATTCATTTATACCCTGCTTCACTCCTCAATGGAGATCCAAAGTGGCTTACATCATTCTCCTCTCCTCTGTTTTATCATAAAAACCCTGTAAGAAACTGAGACATCAAAAGTAATAAAAGCACCACTTTAATAGATTTTAGGTAGCTTCACTGAAGGCTGCTTCCTTTGTAGTGGTGTAGTCAGTTTGGTGTAGTGGTTAAGTGCGTGGACTCTAATCTGGGAGAACGGGGTTTGATTCCCCACTCCTGCACTTGCACCTGGCTGGATGACCTTGGGCAAGCCATAGTTCTCATAAGAGCTGTTCTTGAAAAAGAGCAGTTTCTGTCAAGAGCTCTCTCAGCCCCACCTACCTCACAGGGTGTCTGTTGTGGGGAGGGGAAGGGAAAGGAGTTTGTAAGCCGCTCTGAGACACCTTTGGGTTGTGAAGGGCGGGGTATATATCCAATCTCCTCCTCCTACTCCTCTTCTTCTTTGTTGAAGTCAATTGCAGGCAGCTTGTGGTTTTTTAAAAAAAACAATAGTTTTGTGATCAATGCAATCCCACAATTTGCTCTATTCCAAGTGATTTGTGTCAGCTGCACTTAAGCACAGGCAAGCACTTGCAAATTGTCTTTCACCTTGTTGCCCCACAAGATGAAAAAAGCATTTCCCAAACACATGACTCTGTAGGGGGGAAATGGTGGAGGACTTGAAACGTACTTCAGATGCAATATATCTGTTCATGGGTGATACCAAAATTGCAGGAAGGTTGAAATCCAATTGTTCATCCACTTTCTTGCATGGCCATCACTATATTTACAAATTTGATACAAAAAGTACATTTAAAGCTGCCTGTTTGTCTTTCACAAGCACAGCAACTGTGGGAATGAGGCTTAAAAGTGCCTTGAGTTGCATGTGTTATATTTTCCTTCTTATCCCAATTTTGTTGAAAGATGCTTGTATCTCTCCCTCCCTCACATTCCCTTCTCTCTCCAGAAAATCAGTGAAACACATCCTGTGTTGTGCAACAAAGAAGGGTATCTGCAGAACATTATTTTGGATAAATACATCAACCAGTATGGAGATAAAGCACTTTGCGACACATGTGTGGTATTTACACAATTGAACCCAATTCTACAAAACAACTATAATGAAACTCTCACAATACTTCGAAGTTCAAATTTTGCTTCTAGAGTGACAGCAAATAAGAAGAGAAAGCCCACATCATTCAGCAGACCCCAAATCCTCAGTGCTGAGATTTCATCCAGAGACAAGAAATGTTGTAATCCCATGCATTCTCAAATAGTGAAACCAGCAAGGCAGAAAATGCCTGGAAGCTTCACTAATGCTAACAGACCCATTATGAAAGAAGCTGTAAAAGAAAAATATGTTTCACAGCCCATTCATAAGGATAGGAAATATGAATTTGTAGTATGTGGGGTGAACCTTAAAACTGACGTATACCATGAAGTTGTGTCAGCTGATCGGATTTCAGGAACCAGATCTCAAGTCCTGGACTCCTTGGACAGGTCCATAACCCCCGCTGAAGAAGTCCCTAAGAAAAAAGTGGTTTTTGTGGACTACATACCCATCTCAAAGCCAGTTAAAATGCATACATATGGTGATGAACTCCCTTATCAGGACTCCTCTCTTCCAGTTAACAATTACTCGGCAATAAATGATTGCACTGAAGGGAAAGCAATCAGGAAAGACAGATCTTGTGTTAACCAGGATGCTTCTGACAAGAAAGTCTTCCTGGACAAAACCAGCCTGGATAGTATGGAATTTTTAGAATCCTGCCACCCATTTTCATTTGAAGAAGACAGTGAGAAATCAAGCACTACAATATCAACATTATCATCAAAAGTCTTTCAAACAGAAGTAAGCAGTAACTTTAAGTCCCAGGAAGGAGAACAGCAACCCATTCTATTATCCCCTCCGCGAGTCATAAGCATACCAACAGCACAATGTGACACCTCTGAATCCAACAAGGACCTGTCCATGCAGAAGACCACTGGCCCTTGATCTAAAATGGTGATCAGCACCAACCTCTGACTCTGAAATGGGTTTTGTGTTGCTTGCATTGCCTTCAGTCATGCTAATAAACCTAGAGAACACTTGCTTTGTCCGCATTTGTTGTCATGTTCTAGTCCATAATAATCGGAATCAGTGGCATAATGGTTTATTATTGGAATCAGTGGCCATCACAGTTTATTATTAACACTACAGTCATTATTAGTCTGACTATCAAGACTGCGCTTGAGCACAGGGAGGAAAGATGGAACCCTGCGGATCTTGGATCCCCAGATGTGTAATTCAGCGGCAAAAACAGTTGGGGGGGGGGACTGATATAGGTTGAAGCCATTATGCTGGGGAATGGATGGGTTGTAATACTGCCCCACACTGTTTCTCTGACTGGAAATGGTTTTCTAGATTGCTTTCAGTCCTGGGAGGGAAAGGACAGTTTTATTTCATTTTTATACTTCACCTTTTGCCCCCATAGGAACTCAGAGTGACATACAATAATTTTCCTTTCTACATTTTATCCTCACTATAACACTGTGAGATAGGTTAGGCTCAGGGTGGGTGATGGGCCCAAGGTCACCCCGCAAGCTTATGTGGCACAGTGAGGTTCAAACCTGGGTCTCCAAGATCATAGTGTAACACTCTAACCACTACACCACAGTAGAGAAAGTGACAGCTTGTGTTGCTTGGGTGTACACATCCCGAAGGAGTTATTTCCTTTGCTTGCTGTGGAAGCATAAGAACAGTGGCAGCTAGGACATCAAATGGCTGAAGAGAATGTGCTTAATATTCTTTCCCCCAGCATCTCGCTTCGATTCTCTGCTGCTCAGAGATAGACCAGAAGCCACATTTCATTCAGCCCCATGCTTGTATAGTAATCTATTAGGAACAACCCTGGAGATCATCAGATTAAATGGCAACATATCAACTTTTAAATCAATCAACCAACCAACCAACCAATCAATCAATCAGTGGTTGATTGTGTACCAGAGGAAGTGGCTGTGTGAACAGATGCATATCGATGGACTGACTGCTTTCAAGCTGATTGTGCAGCCACATCTTTTTAATTCCTCCCTCTCTCTCTATTGTGGCTTGCAGCAGACCTCAGACCTTTATTGAAAACTGAACCAACCTTGTATCTACCACATTCATACTGCCTCCCAAACCAGTCACTCTATCTAAAGAGTTTTGTTTCAATAATTCTGCTTTTAAAAAATTATCAGGTCATAGCAAAATGCCCATAAGGGATGTGTATGTGCCTATTCTATCAATGGAATCGTTCCAAGGACCACTTTGTGTGTTATCAAGACTCTGTGTCTGCCATGGTCTGGCAGATCTATGCTCAGAGTCTAATTCTGTCATGATCCTGGTTAAATCAGTTCTCAACACCAGTAACTTCAAAGAAAGCTAACTTTATTGAGACTTTGATAGATACCACACTGGACACGAGCTATTGTTAGGACTGAAGTTGAACATGCAAAGGTTACAGATATAGTGTGTTCAAGTAAAGGCACTAAAGTAAAGGCACCCAATCACCCCACGGTATTTGCCCGCTAGAATTAATAGTCAACTACCTCCCACTAAGCACGTACCTCTCCCAGAGCATCCCTTCTGCCAAAACTAACAGTTGCCTACCCCCCCTCAGACACGTAGCCTCTACATAGCAAGAAAAACAGAATAACAGACATTTGAGAAGCCAGGGCATTTGCCTCCACTAAGGTGACAAGCCTCTGGCACATCAAAGAGAGAGGAACCTCCTCTCTCAATGGCAGGCAAGCTGTAAAATGCATAGGGAGCCTGACAAATTCCTAAGCACTTGAGGCCTGATTTGGATCAGGACCGCAGTGCATGGGGAGAGGGGTTTAAATTCCCCCCCCCCAATTTTCCTGACCTGAAATGGTACCAGGGAGCTTCTAGTTGCACCACTGAAGAAACACATGTGTACTGAAGTTTTCCCAACAGGACATCAGCAGCTCCCAGAGATGTTTCAAGGTTAAGTCCTCTCTCCCTGTTCACTGTGACTCCACTCTGAATTAGGCCTGCACTTACGTAGTAATTAATTGAGACCATTTGATTGAGAGGGTCTGTGGCACTTGAGGCCTGATTGGGGTGACACAAGGGTGACACAAGGCCTTTCTGTCATGTAAACTGGCCATCAATGAGAACTGGGCCACCCTCTTTCAAGGGGAGAAGCCCCCTATATACTGCTCTTTATTTTTACCATATAAATGAATGGCAGCCACCCTGAGTTAGACCATGGGTTTATCAAGGTCAGCATTGTCCACTATGACCAGCAACAGGTCTCCAAGGTCTCAGGAGGAGGTCATTTCCAATTTGATTACCTGGAGATAGAACCTGGAACATTTTATGTGCAAAGCAGACACTCTACTCCCAAACCACAGCACACTGATATAGGTTGGAGCCATGATGCTGGGGAATGGATGGGTTTTAATACTGCCTCTGCACTGCACTGTTTCTCTGACTGGAAATGGTTTTCTAGGTTTCTTTCAGCCCTGGGAGGGAAAGGACAGTTTTATTTCATTTTTATACTTCACCTTTGGCCCCAATAGGAACCCAAAGTGACGTACAATAATTTTCCTTTCTACATTTTATCCTCACTGTAACACTGTGAGGTAGGTTAGGCTCAGGGTGGGTGATGGGCTAACAGCAATGCAATCATGGCAAAACACACAGGGCTCCCTTGATTTAAAACAACAACAACACAAGTTCAGGGTAGGGATGCCAGCCTCCATGTGGACCTGGGGATCCCCTGGAATTACAGCTCATCTCCACATTACATTGATCTGTCAGTTCCCCACTTCCACTGGAGAAAATGGATGCTTTGGAGAGTGGACTCTATGGTCCACTGAGGTACCCCACTGAAGTCCCTGTCCTCCCCCAGGCTCCATCCCCCAAATATCCAGGAGTTTACCAATCCTATCTCCCCATCCCCCTCCAGAAGCGGGGGGGGGGGCGCCCTGGCAGACCTGTAGCTACAGGGGGGCCTCTCAGCCCCCCCCCACTTCCCACCCAGCCCACGCCCCCCAACTTTCAATTTTTTATTTATGGTGCTTGCTTGGGGGTGTGTGAGGGTGCCCCCCGACTTATTTAAATATCCCCCAGAATTAAAAAAAAACCTAGCTACGGGCCTGGAACCTGGCAAGGGAAACCCTCTTCTGTGTCATTACGTCATGTGCTGAACAGCTGAGCCCCAGGCTCAAAAAAAGAGATTCCAAGAACTGAGCCCAGGATCGCCACACAGCGCGTCTTTTCAGAACTGGGAGAGCAGAAAATCCCCGGTCCAGTCTTTGGGGGATATCTAGCGAAATGGCCTTAGGCCGTCTGGTCTGTGCAAGCCGCTCTCACTTCAGAGAGAGAAAAAGAATTCCACTTCAAAACTCGGTTCATCGTGATCACCGGAGCCTTCCCTTGTGACTGCGCCTCCCGAAAGCGCGCCTGCGAAGCTTTCCTGGGCACCGCTCGGAGACCGAGTCCCGTTACGCCAATAAAGCCGCCCACCCCAGCCCCTCTCTCCCGGGGCGCGCCGCTCTCTCGGCCCAGCCCCTGCTGGCTCCCTGCCGGTCGCGGCGTGCTCTGCTCCGCCCCGTCTGACGTTCTGCTTGCAACCATGTCGGCGGCCGCGCACAGACGTCAGGCGGCTGCTGGGGCGAAAGGAGAAGCCCTCGCAGCAGCCGCCGCCGCCGCCGCACCAGCAGCCCCCGCTCGCGGAGATGAGGAGCCGGGCATGGCGGCGGCCCCGAGCCTCACCGTCTGCCTCAAGCTGCTGGCCGCTGCCTTCTACGGCTTCAGTTCCTTCCTCATCGTGGTGGTCAACAAGAGCGTCCTCACCAGCTACGGGTAAGCGAGTTCAGGGCAAAGTTCGCCGCCGGCAGCGCTGGCAGCAGGGAACCGGGGGCAGAGCCGACGAGTTACACAGTAACTGGCGCGCCGAGGAGGCAGGGCGAGCACAGGCGGGGCTGCTGGGAGCCCCCTTACGCGTGCCTTCTGCAAACGCTCGACCCAACCGGGAAAGGGTCTTTCCACGGCAAATAGCGGCCAGAACGCCTCTGCTGCCGGCGCCTAGAAGGCGTCCGGCTTGGAGGCGCTTCCGAAGCCCCTTGGAGGCGCTTGCCCCGGAAGGTGCCGACCGGGCGACCCCTTTCGAGGTCGAATGTTTACACCACAGCCCCATAGAACAGGCACGGCTGCCTCCGTTTCTGCCCTGTGCCCGTTCCTGGACGCTGGCACTCTGCTAACCTTCCCTCTTTGTTGTGCTGAAGTGCGGCCACTTGCTCTTCTTTCTTGGGCATCCATGCAGTGTATACCTATGTGTACTTCTTGAGGAGATACATTATGCGAAGCAACCGGTGCCATGCAAGTGCTGTGCAAATACTGTTGGACGTGTTGGGACGGGGCATGCAGGGGCGTTGGTTGCCAGTAGCAAAGACATTTTTAATGCCTTCAGATCTCGTTTACTTCCATTTTGGTCAGGGAATTGCGCCACTCTAGGCGATGTGGAACTAAGTCTGCTGCTCTTGCCTGTATCAGCCATGTTTCTTATATTGAGAACGGGAGGTTTGTGCCGTTTTGCTAACTTGAATTTGTTTGTTTGTTTGTAGATTTCCTTCCTCGCTATGTGTGGGACTAGGCCAGGTTGGTTGGAATCTTGACTAACAGTATTTCTAATAGGACAGGGAGTGGAGGAAGACAAAATAGTGATCTCTCTTTCTCCTTTCACAGATGTTGGCTACAGTGGTTGTTCTCTGGGTGGGAAAGGCACTCAGGGTGGTGAAGTTTCCAGACTTTGACAGAAATATACCTCGAAAGGTACGCTGTATGTTTTTTCCCTTTTTATACACCCTCTGTGAATCATCTTAAGGGGAGCACAGCCTCTCCTGTGCATTGTGTGTGTTTGTACTGGGGGAGGGGAGGGGGCTATAAATTCTTCCATTGCATTTATTCTGTAGGAAGAGTGCATACAATGTAGAACAATTCTACGGAATGCTTCAGGTACTTTGCACAAACTAGAGCAAACTTTTGCAAGTTCTGTTTGGTAACATCAAAAGACTTGAATTTAATCTTCACAGAATTTACTCTGATAAGCAGAAATCTCATATGAGGAATTTGTGAGTCTATTGCAACAACAAGACAGGGTCTAGTAGCACATTAAAGACACCCAGGTTTATTGTGGTGAGTTTTCATTGGTGATGCTCTGTTCCGTCAAATGCAAGGTGATCTGATAACACTATCATAGATCCTGATTGGCAAAGCCTTTGGAGGGTTTATCTCGTGGAATTACTAGCCAAAAGGCCAAAGAAGTTGTGAGCCTGTGAGCAACTGCATTTGGCAGGGAGATACAATATTAGAAAATCCACCCCTGAAAATAGCCGTAGTGAGACACTGTTGATTCAGAGGCTAGCTCAGCATCTTACTCACCTAACCCTGAGCTTTTTCAGTCTAACACCATATTGCAGTTGCCTTGAATGACAAAGTAGGAAGCTGCTCACCTCTCCCAAAATGTGAATAGTATAATGCTGGAGGGTGCTCTTTGGGTTCTGTGGTTGTATGCTTCCATGGCCCTGACCTGGATAAGCCAGGGGATCCCATCACATCTCAGAAGCTAAGCAAGGTTGGCCCTTGTCAGTATTTGGGTGGGAGACCACCAAGGAATACCAGGGTTGTGACATGAAGGCAGGCAATGGCAAACCACCTCTGAATATCTCTTGCCTTGAAAACCCTGTCAGTCACCATAAGTCAACTGCAAGTTGATGTCCAAAAAAACCCCTCTGATGATCTTGAGAATCTGGGACCCCAGGAACAGTGACCCTTGTGTTGTGATATAAAACAAGACAAAAACCCAGGACTCCCTTGAGAAACTTTTTCCTAATGAGTCTAGTTATAAAGGGGTTTCTTTCTACTGTGTGTTGTAACATGTAGGTGTGCTTTTCCAGATACATGTTAATTCCTGAAGCATAGAAATATGCTTCTTTGGGACTTTAAAGAAAAGTATTTTCTCTGATGTTCATGGCTTTCCTGAATAGCAGGCAATAAAATGGAGTGAAAACTCCCAAAATGCTCATTTGGACTGCTCATGGGGTCTTTTATGGATTGAGGTTAGGGTGTTCCACGAATCAATTGTAAAATGTGTCCTAACTGATGCTCCCTCTAAGCTCTGGAATCTTGTGAGCAAAATTTCTACTTTGTGAGCTACTGGCATTAACGTTGTGAGCAAGGGATTTGGCTACTGCATAAATTAGTTAGCTCTGGAGCCATCCTTCCTGAGCTAAGGCAAAAATGTGTGAGCCGGAGGCTAAAAAACTGTGAGCTAGCTCACACTAACTCAGCTTATTTATTTATTTAATTTATACCCTGCCCTCCCTGCCGAAGCAGGTTTAGAGGGGACACTGGTCCTAACTGGAGTTTGATAGAATTACTAATTCTTACCTTTTCACCTCTGCTGTCTGGGAGATTGTGTGTGTGTTGCCCCATTTTGTTGATCCAGTGCTGAATGCCCCATTTTGTTGATTCAGTTGACTCACTCTGTGTAATCGGTCTTGAGTCCCTGTGAGAAAGGGGAACTATAAATAATATAAATAAATATAAATAAGTAGGAATTATCATTATTTAATGCCATAAGTTATCATTCAGACTTTTTATGCTATACATTCCGAGTAAAATCTAGTATTAAAATGCATTTCACTCCTTCTAAAAGAAAAAAAAATCATAGGGGTTTTTTTTAGAGTTCTAAATATCTGAATATTTCCTACAGAAAAACTGGGAGGGAAGGCCCGGGGGGGGGGGGGCAGTTTTCCTGAATTATTTCATTTTTTTCTGGGCCCTTCACACCATTATTCATTCCCTTCCCCCCGTGCTTCATTGTCTTTGGCACTATATTGCTTCTATAGAGCAAGGAACATGTTCAGTGCTAGTTGAGCTATTAGTGTTGGTCAAGTTTGTCCCTTTGTAAGTGTTCCCAAGTTCATTATATCTTATTATACAATTGTATGCAAGTTTACCTAGGAGCAAATTATACTGAGTGTAAGGAATTTACTCCCAGTTAATTATGTATAGAATTACAGCCTTATGGTGAATCCTGTGCACACTGACCTAGGAAGAAACATATTGATCTCAGTGTGACTTATTTCTGAATAAGCATGCATACCTGGTTTATTTTCATCATTTGGGCTTCCCATTTTCTGCGGTCCAAATGAAACACAATTTTGAACATATAAAAGAAATTCATATGTACAGGGTTATAGGTATTTAATGGGTTGCTGAGTCCTAAGTGTAGGAACTGATGACCTGATATAACACTTTTACATGTCTTTTTTGACATTCCATGTCATCAAATTTAGATATATATTCCATACCATCACAGTAGGCCTATTCTGAAGACAGGATGCTTTGATGTGATTGAAGATCCCTTGTTTCCTCAAATGATATTGCTAAGTTGAATGCTAAGCTGAGAAATCAAAGGGTGTATGTGTTTGTGTTTTGAGGCTGCAAAACCACACTGGTTCTACATGCAAAGACTGTGCTGCAGATAAAGCATCATCATGCGTTTCCTGGGGAAAATGTTACATATCTACCAAAAGTGTTGCAATTGCAAAACTATGTACTCATATGAATGGTTGTATCTCTAGCTAATGCTATGTTGATTCAGTGTTCTTTTATTCCTCTTATAATTTTCTAGACATTTCCACTACCTCTTCTCTATTTTGGGAACCAAATCACAGGACTGTTCAGCACAAAGAAACTAAAGTATGGATAACTTTTTATCTATTTGTGCGGTTATAATTTTCCTTAATCCTTCACGTAAAGAAAAATAATAATCTGGGGTGGTTCTTCTCTGGCACATGTAGAATGGTACACAAAGCAGAACTTTTCTGCATCCTCCCTCCAGCCGCATCCTGCTGTAACCACCCCATGTAGAGTTGACCTTGGGGAACAGCATAGGGGAGAAAGTGTGAGGGTCTGCTGTAGGTAGGGGAATCTTTGAAAATCACCCCAGCATCTCTGCAGCCAGAATTGTTTTTCATAAGCAGCAAAAGTTTAGGGTTGCCAGCTCAGGCTTGGGAAATCCCTGGAGATCTAGGAGTGATTCCAGGGGAGGGAGGGGCTTGGAGAGGTGAGGAAGGTCAGCAGAGATGTGATTCCATAAAGTCCAATCTCTGCAGCTGCCATTTCCTCCAGGGGAACGAATATCTGTAGTCTGGAGAGCACTTTTTAATCCAGGAGCACTCCAGGCCCCACTTGAAGGTTGGTAGCCTTAGCTAGGGTTCCAAGCCTATGTTGGTGTGTATTTAATGACTTCTAAGCTAAGCTATCTGGTAGAAATGGTTCTTATCGCTAACCTTTCTTTTGGCCATGCATTTTCGTATTTTAGCTAAAGAAAAAAATGCTTGATATAGGTAAAGGATGGGAAAAGTTGCTCAGCTTGCTTTCTCCTTACGATCTCACCTCTTAGTCTGGGGAGGACAGAAGTGAAGCATTTTAAAAACGACTACAGCCCTGGAGATTTGGCTATTTTGTAATCATGGAAACACTGAGACAGTTTACTAGTCACTGTGTAATTCTGCAAAGGTTGCAGCTGCTAGGACCTTTTATCCATAATGTCAGTGTGCCAGGTACTGCTAGGTTGCAGTTCCGTGTGCTATGACTTGAGAATAGGACCCTGCAGGACTTACTGTCAAGAAAACGTCTATAGCATCAGGTTGTGACTCTTGCTCCTCCTCCTCCTCCTGTGCCCTCCACAGTGCCATGACTAAGCAACAATCCAAGCAGAATATGGTTATCACCCTGCCAACAAAAGTCCGCATGGTCAAAGCAATGGTATTCCCAGTAGTCATGTATGGCTGCGAGAGTTGGACTATAAGGACGGCCGAGCGCCGAAGAATAGATTCTTTTGAACTATGGTGCTGGAGAAGACTCTTGAGAGTCCCTTGGACTGCAAGAAGATCAAATCAGTCAATTCTAAAATAAATCAACCCTGACTGTTCCCTAGAAGGCCAGATAATGAAACTGAAGCTCAAATACTTTGGCCACCAAATGAGAAGGGAGCACTCACTGGAGAAGACCCTGATGCTGGGAAAGATTGAAGGTCAAAGAAGACGGGGACGGCAAAGGATGAGATGGTTAGACAGTGTCATAGATGCAATGAACATGAACTTGAGCAAACATCAGAGGACGGCGGAAGACAGGAAGGCCTGGCGTGATCTGGTCCATCGGATTGCGAAGAGTCGGACTCGACTGTATGACTGAACAACAACAACAAATAAATATCAAGAACTAGGTCCTCCAGTCAAAAAAATGGTGATAAATTATTGTTGGGGTATGTTTTTGCTCTAAAGCCTTATTTAATATGAACATAATGGCATGCCATTTAAGGGGCCATTCTTAAAAGTGGACCATATTTAAACTGTGAAAAAGTATACTTACTTCAGATGACCAGACCAGCTATTATGCTGTTTTGAAAAGAAAATACAATGCCATCCTGAGGCTTGCATACTAGAAGATGTGAGCAGGTATCTGCTTTAGCAATAAGCATCCTAAGAAGCATTACAGCTTTCTAAGTCCATTGAAGTCATTGAGCTCAGGAGGGTGTTAACTCAGTTTAGGATAGTGCTCTAAATAGACCATGGTGTCTTATACATTGAGAACCTCATTTGCTCCAATGGAATAATGATAGAAGCAAGGCTGTTCCTTCATACAGAACTTTTTAGCATAATATTTCCAGAAGTAACACTTTAAAATAGCTTGTACATTGATATTCAGTAATTCTGAATTTATGTGTGTGCTTGGCTTTATCCAAAACTATCTCTCCTGCCTCCTACTTTTCTCTTTCAGCCTGCCAATGTTTACAGTCCTGAGAAGGTTTTCCATTCTGTTTACAATGTTTGCTGAAGGAATTTTACTCAAGTGAGTTGTGAGATGGTGCAGCAGACCTCTACTTGCTGGAACGTGTTGAAAGTACAGCCTGTGCTAGCTCTCCTGTAGATCTCTCTTGTTTTGTGAGAGGTCAGCACGAGGCATCGGGGCTTGGATTCCACCAGAATATCTGTTGACAGAAAGCACTCCATCAACAGAGCATGACTTTCTTGCTTGCTTCCTCCTCCCCTACTGTAATTCCAAATACTCCCTGAAATACTACTGGGGTGGATGGGACAGGGAACCTCTACAAGCAGCATAAGGGAATGGAGTCTGCTGAAGGGGCTCCAGAGGCAGATTGAATTGGTGAACATCACCCACCTTTCAACAGTGAAAATCCTCCGTGGGATCTGACCCATTATCTTGATTTTGCACCATGGCTTGTGCCTTGAAAAAGCCCTTTTCAGACAGCACTAGATGTGTTGTTGTGCTGTATGATCAAAAGGAAAGAATTAGACCAGTGTTGGCTCCACAAATGTGGTCTTGGCTTATAAACCAAAATCTTCTGTGAACACAGTCTCTAATGATGTGCAGAGTTTCAGTCTCAAACTCAGAACAATTGGAGAACTCCTTCCCCCAAGAAGCAGGCAGCTTGCTTCAAAGATCAGCAAGATAAGAAAACTTCCCTCCAGAGGGTTTTCCTACATTGTGCTGAACTCTGAAGTGGTGGTGCCTGCTTCAAAGTGCAGCATGGTATTTCTGCAGCATAATATTGTTGCAGTGAATTTAGGAGCAGGCTGTCTCAACACAAAGAGAAGGAATTGGAGCCTATAGTTCAGTGATGGCGAACCTTTTAGAGACCGAGTGCCCAAACTGTGACCCAAAACCCACTTATTTATCGCAAAGTGCCAACATGGCAATTTAACCTGAATACTGAGGTTTTACTTTAGAAAAAAACAACTCATGCATTAACTTAAGATGATCCAAACAAAGTAAGGAAAGCAATCCCAAATGCTTTCATTTACTTAAAATTATTTGGCAGAGAATTCGACACTTTAATGATGGTCTGGGCCTGGCTGGGGCAATGGCACGCATGCCCACAGAGAGGGCTCTGAGTGCCACCTCTGGCACCCGTGCCATAGGTTCACCACCTCTTCTATAGTTCATGCATTTCACTCCATAGTTCACTGCACTGAGAGACCCTTCATTCCCTTCTTAAGGCAATATTAAAGACCCTTCTACTCCCAAGTTGGGGGAAGTAAGGAGAAGGAATTCTTGTGTGAGGCCCTCCAGGCTTCCGTAGCAGATTGTGGGTTGAATCTGGGTCTCCCAGATCCTAGTCCTCCACCACTTGGAACATTTACATTTTCTTATATGGCATGATGGGCTGCTTTCAAGTTTCTTCATAGCAGCTGTTCATGTATCATCTGCATTGTCTTTGAGTCGTTCATTCAAAATCTTGAGAGTCTTCATGTCACCCTTTTTCATCACCAATTCAAACAACTGCAGTGGACACATCCAAGAAATGCTTATATATCCCCCTCCCCCTTCAGTATCAGAATTCTTTGTGGTTATTTTTATTTCATTAGATTTGAAGAGATCGTGTGCTACTAAAATTCTTGATTTTGTTTTCCTCCCCAGGAAGAAATTTTCTTGGGGAATTCAGATGACAGTATTTGCAATGATAATTGGTGCATTTGTAGCTGCAAGGTAAAATTCAGGGCTTTTAAAAAAATTACTTGCATTTTGTCACTGTTTTTATGCTAACATATATTCCAAGGAATTTACTACAGTAGAGATTCTGGCTAGTTATTGCAAGGTGAATAGAACTTGGGTTGCTGTTCTGTGAGGATAAACTGAAAACATGTGACTTGCTGAAGTCACTTCCAAGGTCAGTTAATATGTTGCTGCATACTCATACTAAGACCAGTGTATTGACTCACAAGTGTGCCGATTTTATTGGTTTCTCTTCAGATTGTATGACTCTTTCCCCTCTTCCTGACAGATGATTCTGGAGCAGAGTTAGAAAATGTCAGGAGGCTTTCAGATACTGTTTTTCTGGCACTGGTTAGGATTTAAGGGTGAGACTGAGTACTTGAGAGAGGAGAGAGCCGCAAACTGCTTAGGATTGCTCCCTGAGCCACTGCTCTGCAGCTTATGCATTGAGCTACATTCACAAATTGCATAACTGATCATACATTGGGTATGTGTGGAGCCTCGAACGTAGGCCATATTCCTCAATACAGCATAGCACCCTCGTTCAGCACCTGAGCTCCGATCTACTGCACGTGTGATCTTTGTAGAGAAGCCTGTACTGCATATAGATCGTGTCTGTTTGCTATTTCTAAATGTAATACATTTTAAGTGACTTTAAAATCTTCTTTTCTCCCTTAGTTCTGACCTGGCATTTGATCTAGAAGGTTATATTTTTATATTGATTAACGATGTCTTAACAGCTGCAAATGGGGCATATGTAAAACAGAAACTAGATTCAAAGGTAGGTTTCTTTTTCTGTCTCATTGTGTGTGGGGGGAATCTTTCACCTGACCTGATTGATTAGTAATTAGGTAAATGTTAATTTTTTTCTTTTAGAAAATGTATTAATTCCCAGGCACTGTTGATATGTTCAGTGTCTTAATCAAAATTATATTTAATTTTGCAGGAATTTCAATAGATTTTATTTAAAACATTTTTATGCTGCCTTTCCACCCAATCAGGGTCCAAAAGGCATTGAACATAAACACATTAAAACTAAAAAATTAACAATACAGTTATAATTATAAACATTCAATTAAAAACACAAGCACATAGCACTAGAAAGAGCCCCAAAAACATTACTGGAGGTAAACTGAACCAAAAGGTCTTCATTTTTTATTCTGTCTCACTTCTTTCTGTCATACCTTACAGAAATTAGGAAGCAGAATGCTAACTTCTGCTGCAGCTGTAGCTTTTCTCACTAGTATTAGTCCAGCTCTCTGTGTATCTCCAAGATCACTGCTCCCTCCCCCACTCTCCTCACCTGAGAGGTGGTGGGAATCAGTGTGTGTGAGAGGACTTGAACCCATTTGCTCCCCCCTCTGCATCATTTGGGTAGAATTCTGCCACCACTTAACCTTATCTGTCCTTCCCTTCCTGTCAGCACTTGGAATCACTGATGGAGGCTGCCTCTGTGTGTGCATAAGAAGCTATACACTCCCCACTCCCAATCCTGCTAACTCTCTAGCCTGGTCACGTGATGTGCTTTATGCATGGATAAATAGCTAGCTGCTTAGGTAAGAACTTTGGTCACAGTCTGAGCTCTTTAAAAAGAGAAAAAGACCTTTATTCATCTACGTAACATGCATCTCTGTTTACTAGGAGCACAGGTGCACAGCAAAATGATATCAGAAGAACAGCAGAAGTGTTAAAGAAAACTAAGAAAAGAAGTAAAACAGGCTAGATAAGTTCCACATGCCACTGGTTTTACCTTGACATTCCTTTCAGAGGAATTGGTAGGGTTGGGCACGAACCGGCTGACAAACAGAAGAACTGCCATGAACTTCCATGAATGTTGATGCAATTCATGGTGGTTCGTGAAGAGCAGAAAGCAGGCGCTTACCCCTTTCTGCTCTTCATGAAAAACAGCTCAGCTTGGAGCCATTTAAATCACAACTTTCTGCTCCCTGTGAAAAGCTATTGGGAGCAACAAAGCAGGGGTTTCCAAACAGTTGAGCAGCGGGGGCTGGGTTTTGGCTGGTTCATGGTTCACAAAGCGATGTTCATGAACTGAAGAACTGCCATGAACTTCCATGAATTTTAATGTAATTCATGGCAGTTCTTGAAGAGCAGCTGTTTGTTTTAAAAGGCTCAGAGCCATTTGAATCAAACAGCTGAGTGGCAGTCCCCAGGTGTTTGGAAACGCCTGCTTTCTCCTGCCCGCAAAATGCTGCAGGGAGCAGAAAGCAGGGGTTTAAACTTTCAATGACTCACAGAATGATACAAACTGGTTTGGTTTGCAAACCAGCATATCAATTATGGTTCAGTTTGTGGTTCAGCCACAAACTTAACTGAGCCACAGAAATGTGGTTCGTGCCACAAGAAAAGCTGGAACTTTGAAACAGAGGCTGGTTGATGTAGATTTCATGCTGTTTCTCTCCTTCCTGGTTATTGGCTTTTGTGCCCTGCACAGAGCAGGCTAAACCTTTCGATTCTTTGTGTCCCATCTGGAAGTAGTTCTCTTGAAATGGCAACTGAGCCCCACATTTTCCAACATTCACCTTTGTTGTTGTTCCGTCACACAGTTGAGTCCGACTCTTTGCGACCCCATGGACCACATCACACCGGGCCCTCCTGTCTTCTGTCATGCTCTGGAGTTTGCTTAATTTCATGTTCGTTGCCTCGATAACACTGTCTAACCATCTCATCCTTTGCCGTCCCCTTCTTCTTGGACCTTCAATCTTTCCCAGCATCAGGGTCTTCTCCAGTGATTGCTCCCTTCTCATTTGGTGGCCAGAGTATTTGAGCTTCAGCTTCAGTATCTGGCCTTCCAGGGAACAGTCAGGGTTGATTTCTTTTAGGATTGACTGATTTGATCTTCTTGCAGCCCAGGGGACTCTGAAGAGTCTTCTCCAGCACCATAATTCAAAAGAATCTATTCTTTGGCGCTCGGCCTTCCTTATAGTCCAACTCTTGCAGCCACATATGACTACTGGGAATACCATTGCTTTGACCATGCGGACTTTTGTTGGCAGGGTGATGTCTCTACTTTTTATTATGCTGTCAAGGTTTGCCATCACTTTCCTCCCAAGGAGCAGGCGTCTTTTAATTTCATAGCTGCAGTCACCATCTGCAGTGATCTTGGATCCACATGATGTACTCTGCATATAAATTAAGTAAGCAAGGGGACAATATACATCTTTGTTGTACTCCTTTTCCTATGCTAAACTAATCAGTTGTTCCATATCCTGTTCTTCACCCTTATACAGGTTTCTCAAGAGACATGTGAGGTCATCTGGTACTCCTATCTCTTTAAGGACTTGCCATAGTTTGTTGTGATCCACACGATCAAAGGCTTTAGCGTAGTCAATGAAGCAGAGCTTTTTCCATAATCCAGCAAATGTGGGCAATTTGATCTCTAGTTCCTCTACCTCTTCAAAACCCAGCTTGTACTTCTGGCAGTTCTCTATCCACATACTGCTGAAGCCTAGCTTGTAGGATCTTTAGCATGACCTTGCTAGCGTGTGAAAAGAGTGCAATTGTGCGATAGTTTGAACATTCCTTGGCATTGCCCTTCTTTGGGATTGGAATGTATACTGACTTTTTCCAATC
>NW_015169172.1:2015794-2025021 GCF_001447785.1 Gekko japonicus
TGAAAATAGTTTATTTTATAGGAGGTAAAACAAACAAGGTGCAGAATAATAACAGTAAGTGGGTGAAAAGAAATCAAATGCCCTAACGTGTCTAAATATATACTCTCCCTAGCTCACTATCTCAAGTGGCCTTAGACTACTCACCCCTCAGGATGAGAAGGACGTCCTTCTTCACCCAAAGAGTGATTAACACTTGGAATTCACTGCCACAGGAAGTGGTGGGTGCTACAAGCATGGATGGCTTCAAAAGGGAATTAGATAAGCATATGGAGCAGAGGTCCATCAGTGGCTATTAGCCACAAGGTATAGCTAGGGGCTCTGGGGCAAGTGATGCTCTGTCTTCTTGGTGCTTGGGGGGGTCAACAGTGGGAGGGCTTCTAATGTCCTGGCCCCACTGCTGGACCTCCTGATGGCACTGGTATTTCTGGCCACTGTGTGACACAGAGTGTTGGACTGGATGGGCCTTTGGCCTGATCCAACATTGGCGTCTCTTATGTTCTTATGTTCTTATGATACCCCCCCACCAGACCAAATCATGGGGTCTAGCTCCGGATCCCCATTGATGTGGTCTGCACACGGGATTTGGGCTGTGGCTTGCCATTTCAACTCACTCATTAACATATAAAAATAATAATAAAACAGTAAAACAGTATTCTGATCACGATTAAAGAGAATACAATGTCAGGTTAATGCACTGCAGGTCCTTCTGTGTCAAAACTCTTCTCTAATGTATCATAATCAGTAGTAGCAAGGCTTTCGCTGGGAGTAAGTTCTAAATCGGATCTTAACCATGCCGTAGAGCTCAGAGGTTTTGGACATTCTGCCTTTATGTTGGCTTCAGATGTAGTAGGCCTCTGGTGGCACAACCCAGATCATGACAAGTCCTAAGTCTTTGTAGCCCTCTTCTTGGCAGATGAGCAAATGATTTGTCTACCTCTTTCTTGCCTGGTTCCAATATGAGTGTGTTTTCTCTGAGGCTAGGGGCATTAAGCAAGGCATCCTGTATTTCTCTAGCACAGAAGTCCCCAAGCAATGTTTTAAAAAGTCTGTATAACTAATGGAATCTCCAGTGGCCAATAAGAAGCCTTGCTGGGCAATAGACTCACCTGGCCCTGCCCACTTCCTAAAAATAGTTGGCAGGCTCCAGGAAATGTGTTGGTAGGTTCCATGGTGCCCATAGGCACCATGTTGGGGACCCCCATTGTACAGCATGTTTGTGCAAAAAGTCACATGGGCTCAGACCGAGGTCCAAGTAGTTCCATCAGTCACCAGCCACAATTGTGTTAGGCTCCTTGATTGAAGTAGCATAATCAGCTATAAAACCATTCAGCAAAGGAGTCTGAAAAAATGGAACTAGCTTTAGGATTAAGATAAGAATTGTGTGCCAGTATAAAGGACTTAAAACAGAAGTGTTCCACAATTGGACCTGTGCAGTCTTTTGTAATGGTAAGCCAGTTTTGCAGGGTTCTCACCAGTGCCTCATTGTTAAAACAGCATGTATGTTTAGGTTAAGAGTATTAGTTAGCTAAATGATGAATTGGTTTCAGTAATTGGTAGACCAGTGGAAATCCCTGCTAACCATGGTTCATAAATCGGGAACCAGCGTTGAAACTGTGTTTCCTCCCAGGTGGTCTGCGTTGACTAGAACTACAGTTTAAACTAGCCAGAGTTGATGTTAATCCAGGGTCTGGAAACATGGGTTTTGGTTTCATATCCTGGGTTAAGGAAAACCCTGGTTAGCAAACCAACTGGCCGTTAATAGGGGAAGGATTAATTTGCTGCAGGGAGAAGGGCTCTGATGAAGGAACACAAGGCCGAACGCTGCAGTGCCATCCTAAGTAGACTTGCATCCTTTGAAGTCCATTGCACTACAAGGGTGTAACACTGCATAGCATGGCACTGTTAGTTTACTTAACCACAGTTTCTAGGGAGCCAGTGTTGCATACGCAGCAGCCCAGTCACCAGTGCTTCACAAAGTATATATCCGTCTCCCTTTAATTGCTGTATCAGTACAGGGGTAAACAGGGTGAGAAAGTAACAGAGAAGTTCTTTGATAATCAAATTAATACAATTTTGTTTCATTCATATATATATATATATATAGCTTAAAGCAGATATTAATGTGTTAATATGTGTAGGTAGCACAAGGTATTCTGTCATTGCTGATCTGTGCTATGGTCAAATCATGAAAATGAAGCCTTGTTTTTTGTGTAGTTCTCTGTGTAAGTCGGTCTTTATATTTTCAGCCAAGATAAATACATAACTTTTTTCTTTTTCCCAGGAGCTAGGAAAATATGGCCTCCTTTATTACAATGCACTGTTCATGATTCTTCCCACTTTGGCCATTGCCTATTTCACAGGAGATGCTCAAAAGGTAACTTTAAAAAAAAAAATCACAGATGTAAGTTTTAAATCAAAATAATATTGCCACGCTTGTATTGATTGGTATTTTTTTTAAAAAAATGCTGTGTAGACTGCAGTATTGCCACAGAAATGCCCATGACATCCATAACCGTTATGTGCTGTAACTGAGCTCAGTGAAACTCCTAGATCATTCTCACTGCATAGCCACTGTGTCTGTGGATACTGCTTCTCCCCACTGCCCATACATGTTGCAGGAACAGTGCAGCTGCAGAGCCTTAGGCTACTGTTAATCCTTTTCCCATCCCAAAGGAGCTGCTGAGACTTAGGAAGCACAGTTAGTAATTTCCCATTGGTGCTTTAGTAAGCATATTATAAGTAGAAATATAACAGGTAGCATTTTGTTGCTGATTTTAAGAATACCAAGGCAATACTGCTATGGCTGTCAAGTCAACATGTGCCTACAGTGTTGAAAGGGCATACTGTAAAGCAAAACCGACATGCTAATGCTCTAGTAGTATTCCTTTAGTTGCACAAATAAACTTTCTCTCCCTTTATAAAGAGGCATTAACTCCTAGCAGCTGCCTTTTGTAGGAAGTAAGATGTGTACTTAGGTGAAATGGTGTTGTTTCATGCAGGGTTACAGCATAGTGGTAGTTTTAAAATTTGTATTTTGGTGTTTGAGTAACTTTATGAACAGTTTGATCGGTGTAGCAAATGTTTGGGTACACCACAGCTAAATGGTTGTGTATGAGACAAGTTCTGCATAACTGGCATAATACATTTGAGAAGCTTCACTTGAGAAAGAAAAGGGGATCTAAGGCCGTACACTGTGTGTGTGAGAGTGTGTGGTGCTTGTTTAGAAATGCGGTACTACTTTAGAAATGCATGGCCCAATCAGATGGATAGCAAAAAGCTAGCACTGTGCTAGACTGTGGAGCTTGTATTCACAGTATGTGCGTGAGCACATCTTATGCTACCAATTTTTGAACAAACTTTCTTTTTTTTCCTGCCCTGGCAAGCTTTTGGAAAGGAAGGTGAACAAAGTCCACTCTGTTTAACGTCCAGGAAGTTCAACACTCATTGGGCTAGGGAATCATTGACTTTGTTGTGTGTGCTTATTTTTAAGGCTACTCTCCTTCTTATATAGATCATCTTCTGTTTTAATATGTATTGGTGATGGTAAGGTAGTGTGAAGTATGAGCTCTGGGGAGATTATGTAGACAGGTTATGCTAACCCATAGACAGATAGGTTCCTTTATGTATCAGATTCAACAAGAGAATACATGCTGGCAAATGTTTCAGCCTTGGTAACACATTTTTGTAATGAACAGAGAGCTGTTTACACCAATGAAATATTAGCTATTCACATAAAGTGTGGTTTCATCAACATAGTTATTACCATAGTTATATTTAAAGTATGTGAAGGCCTGGAAAAAAGTGGGGGGAAATTTCACACACTGCTGATTGATCTCTTTTTGTTTTCCCACTGGAAAAACTGGAAATTTGGGGAGCTGTGAAAAATCTTTCTGTGAAACATTTTCTACTGGAATGGACAAGGTGTTATTCATTTAAAATGTACAGTAAATAAGTTTTTAATGCAGCCATTATGCCTTAGGTTATAATTCCTGTGTATACAATATATGCAGTAGACACGTACAATATATTTTCAAAGATGTTCATTGTTTAAATGTGATTAGGTGTGTAGAGTGTGCATTCAGATATACCCAAGCTGAAAATATACCCTAAAAATACTTTATCTCAAAGATATCTGGGATTTTTTTGAAAACTGAAAAAATCCTGGATATATTTGGGATTTTCCAGTAAGATTGGGAGCCAGCATTGCAGGCTCCCAGGGACTGTTTTTGCTCCTCCCCCATGTTGTTACTTTGTAACAAGTTTCTGTGGACTTCCCACTGCTTTTGTCAATTCCAAACTGCTCTTGTCAGTTTCAAGAGATTTCCCCCTCTTTGCTTGCCTTCTTTTGTGTCCCCTTCCCATTTTTTTGCACAGAGCTTGCACCCCCCCCCTTGCTTGGATTTCTTGTGACTCTACTGTGAGATTAGTCCTTTTAAGCTTCCAGTGCCACTGCGTTCTGCTGGGCATTCTGTATTCGGAACTGGTTGTGTGGGCTTGAAAAAATGCCCCCCCTTCAGTTTGTGCTGCAGGGATCTCTGGTTTGACATTAATCCTCTTTTACTTGCTGTGCCTCAGTAGCACTAGGATCTGCTGGGCAGTCAGTACACTGAGCTGGTTGTCCTGGGCTTGCAAACTACCCTCTGCTTGGAGTGTGATTCTGTGCTTCACATCAATCCTGTTGAGCTGGCATTGCCACAATAGCGCCGGTACTGCTGGGTACTCTGTACATTGTTTTGGTTCTGCTGGGCTTGCCAAAATGCCCCCCTTACGTTTCTGCTGCGGAGATTCTCTGGGACTTTCATTCTGTTCAGCTGGGCTTCTATTGCCCTTGCTTTTTTTTTTTTGCTTATCCTCCTCTATTACAAACAATAGAGACTGGGGACACCTTTTTTGAGGGCCCATAGAATTGGACCCATGGTTCAATCTTTTTGAAACTGGGGGTTCTTCTGAGGAGAGGAACCAGCAGATATGCAGTAAATTTGGTGCCTTTACTTCAAAAAACATCCCCCACAGGATCCCGGGATACCCCCGGATAGATCCCCCATTGACTATAATGGTTCCCATAGGTTGTAATGGAGCCAAAAAGGGGGAAAAAATGGGATTCCTGAAAAATCCCAAATCTGAATAACTTATTGGTACTGGAATCTGAGGAAATTGGGAGTATTGATATTTTTGGGTCCAATATACCCAAATCTGTTAAATACTGATTTTTTTAACGTGTGTACAACCCTATATATGTATCCAATGTTCATATGCTATGGTGTCTCTGATGACAATACAATGAAGAGTTCAGTGTTTTCAGTATTAGAAAGTTTAACTTGTTACTATATTAAACTGTTTCTGGCCAAATAAGACTGTGTTTTTATTTTCGGCTTGTTTTCCCTGTCCTCCTGATGGCAACACTTAAGGTACATGCACTAATGTTGCGTAGTGTGCAGCTCTTTACAGCATTCTCTTGCTCTGTCATATGGAATATATTGACAAATTAGCTTGCAGAGAACTAAGGCATTTCTACATCTGTAGTGTATAACTATGCCGAATAGTATAATTGTTCATGCTAAGCTATAAACAACATGTTTTTGTTGATAAAACAGTAAAATACATCAGGTATAATACATCAGGTATAATAACAGTTATTTCTAGTAACTCCCCATCCCATTTCTCTGTTGTTGTTGTTTTTAAAAAACACCCCCCAAAATTTCACACACACACCCACAGCTTGTATCTCTGGTTGTATTATTGGTAATTAAACATATCCTATAAAAAGCTCTCTGTCTTGGTCTGCCCTGGTTTAAGAGAGGAAGGGCTGTGGAAAGGGACCAAGTTAGCAAGTTTTCCAAGCTCACTGTTAGTTCGAGAACATCACTGCTAATTGTCCTCATTCAGTTCAGAGCCTCCCTGTATTCGAATGAGTGTGAGTGCCTGTTGCACATAATGCTGTGTTGTCTGAAGACAGCACTGATATGTTTCTTCTAGCTGAACTTCATACTGCTACATATCCAACTTCTTTTGTAGCGATCTATGATAATCTGGTATCTCTGTGCCAAACATTAGTAGGCAAATGCCTAGTCCGGCTAAAACATGTTTGCTTCCATGAGCAAACTATTCTTTTTGATAGTTCTATGCTGTTTCTTGAGAGTCCTGCTCAGGATGGCTTGTTAGAAACTATCAGAATTTATATCCTCAGAAGTTTTCATGATGCCTCTGATAAAGTGAGTTCTGACTCATAAAGACTTCTGTGGAAATAAATTCTGATAGTCTCTAAACTGCCACTGGATGCCTGTTTTGTTTTATCATTTTACTACTTGCATAGAGCCAACTAACAATGCAGAGGGAATGAGTCATCCTAGAAGATATTTCGATGCATTAACCTTGCTGGAAAGATCAGTCCAGCTGTTTTTCTGCCAAACTTTAGTATGTGATACTATTTTCAAATGGTCCTTTTTAGCAGACCCACGAGAGACATCTGTGTTGCATTCCATGTATTCTGTATATGCATTGGATTTAGAAGGAATTGGGAATTACTGGAAATTATCTAACCTAAAATTTGGGATCCATTCATTCTTTATCATTTTATTTATTTATTTGGTTTATATCCTGCTGTACCCCGCAAGCAGGCTCTGAGTGCGTTATGACATATGATAAAACAATAAATAGTAGTTCATAAAAACACTTATCATTCAGAGTAACATGCTGCAGTGACCTAAACATTTTAAAAATAGTACTTCCCCAGAGAAGGTGGTTGTAAAAGATGCAAAGAAAGATGATTAATCTTAGAGTTGTTCATAAATATATAGCTACTTTTGAGTGAACAAAATGGAAGATAGGGCTGAATCCTGTTAAATTACAGCAAAAATGTAAGCCATCTTTTAGAAGGAGAAAAGTACTGCCAATCTGTGCTTTATTTTGCTTTCAAGTAAACAGGAAAATTGGGACAGTATGTAACATTTAATGATTTACTAGCCATGTTGGCTATTTTTATAGAACACAGTGGCCATGATACTAATGGATAAGAGGTTTCCACTGTTTGTTACAGCCACTGCTCCCTCTAAGCTGTGGAGTCTTGTGAGCAAAAATTCTACTTTGTAAGCTACTGGCATTAAAGTTGTGAGTGAGCGATTTGGCTATTGCATAAATTAATTTGCTCTGGAGCCATCCTTCCTGAGCGAAGACAAAAATGTGTGAGTTGGAAGCTTAAAAACTGTGAGCTAGCTCACACTAACTCAGTTAGAGGGAACTTAGGTACAGCTCTGTATGCTACCAACTGATTTCATTCCCTCTTTTTAAATGTTTACATAATTAACAAAGTTGGAGACCCAATTTCTTGCTGTCTATAGTTGTAAGGTAGCTATCATGTTGACAGTATAGCATTTATATATTCAACCTTGATTAGGCTAAGATTATTTTGTTGGCTGAAAAAAATGAAATTCCTTAATAACCAGTTATGGTAAACCTAAGATGGTAGCATGTATGGAAGAATCCACCAAGACAGAAGTGTATATTTCTAAATTTTGATGAATCAAAAGAATTATGAACTAGATACGCTGGAGTGCCAGGTGATTTTGTTTATATATGAGGCCTAAGTATAGCTGAGGTTATGGTCTTAATTTTATGCTGTCTGTTGCTTAGCATGCAGATTGGTTCATACTAGCCTGTTGGGGCTTGTGGGCTTTCAGATGATTTGCTGCTTCCTAATGATGTAGATAAACTTCTTTCTTTACAGAGCTGTACCATTTGCAGCCTTCTGTAACCTACCCCTCCCCCCCCAGCAGTGGGAGTAAAGAAGCTTGTGTATACCCTGTAGAACAGACTGACACTGTGGAAAGGGGTTTTCTAAAATCTTAATGACTTATTTATTTACATTTATTTATTTAAAACATTTTTATGCCACCTTTCCACCCAATTAGGGTCCATAAAGTGGCAAACAGCAAACATTAAAACATTTCAAAACTGAAAACTTCTAAAATAAAGTATATTTATTATGTATATTAAGTATAACTTATTAATGTTGAAAAGTACTGAGACTTACTTAGTGAATTCAGCTCTCATACTTTATTAGAAGAAGAACGAGACAAAGTAGCCGGCTCGCAGGCCGGCTTATATGCCCCAAGGAAAACACACCCACATAAACCCCACACCCGTGAATGGTCTATTTACAGTGATTAGATTATTCCCTTGGATCCTAGGTTCCCGATTGGCAGGGAACTAGGATCCAACCGGCTATTGTGTTTACGAGTGAAGCTTAGGCCCTTCGCTTGGCCGCGTGCGGAACCGGCCAAAACTGGATTGTGCACATGGCCAGGTCAGTACACAACAAATGTCACTCTCTGTGTTTATGAATGTTTGCACATTTTGATCTTATTTTTTTGCCTTTTTTGTTTTGCTGAGGCTCAGTTTGTAACAATATATTTAAGATGACAAATAAACAGTGTCTGCATATTTCAAACTCCATTTTCATTTAGTAAAGATATGTGACAACTTTTCATATAGTAAAGATGTGTGCTTGTTGTGTTTTCTTGTTGACTAATTATGTTCAGCTGAATCCTGCACAGAGGCTGCAGTCCTAAGGATGCTTTCTGGGGCTCAATTCTGAGTAAATCTTCTTAATAATGCTCCCAAAGAGGATTGTACAATGTGGAGTTTTGTTTTCAAAGCCACTGGAAAAAATGTTTTCCTGAAAAAAATGGAAATTTTGGGAAAATTGAAATGCGTAATACTTATTTTCCTACTGAACCTAAATTTCTCTTACTTTCCTTCTTTTATTGATTCAGCAACATCAAATGCATCACTTATAACTTGGTTAGCATATAAAATTGTGCTATTTGGCATATTTGTAGAACTTTAAAATAAAACTGTAGAACTTTAAAATATAAATTTCTTTGTTTTCTATAAGAAAAATTGCAGGTATACCCAGGCCTTGGATGGGGCCGGAGCACCCCGGTACGGCGCTCTGGGAGTGAGGCGCCGGGGGGGGGCAGGCACATGGTGAAGCCCCACCTCCCTGCTTCCGGGCGCCCTCTGCTTCCAGCCTCATTCCGTTGCAGAAGGAGGCAGAAGCAGGAGTGTGCGTTAGCTTCCTCCCCGCCCCCTCCTAAATCTTCCTGGAGCCACGTGCTCTGGGAAAGATCTCTCCCCCGTCCCTTCCTGCCTGCCTGGGGCCGCTGTGTACAGCCCAGGCAAGCCCCCCCCAGCCCCATCCTCCATCTTCCCGGAGCCATGCACTCCAG